>NW_027256886.1:5692079-5984579 GCF_029215685.1 Pituophis catenifer annectens | reverse complement strand
TCATTTTGCTTGGTGATCTTGAGTGTCTGCTCCAATTATTTCGCTGTTCTTCTTCTGTAGCCACAGATTTCATCTATGTTCCATTGCGCACCGCAGGATGGGCATAGATGTCAGTGCACATGTAAACATATAAACACAGCTGTAAATGTTGGGAGAAGGGAGGGCTGCTGAAAGACCTCCCTCACACCTCCTTTTGCCTGTCTATAGTCTGTTTCTCAAAACTGGTGGCTTAAAGATGAGTGGAGTTCAGTTCCCCAGCTGACTTCAGAATTCCCCAGCCAGCATGCTTTAAGATGTCTGGACTTCAATTCCCAGAATTCCTCAGCCAACGTGCTTGAATGTGGGTGGACTTCAACTCCCAGAATTCCCAACCAAAAATCTGAGAGTTGAAATCCATACGTCTTTAAAGTGTGCTGGCTGGGAAATACTGGGAGTTGAAGTCCAGATATCTGAAATGGTATAGGGCCTCCCCTCTTGAGCAGAGGATTGGACTCTTTATGGCAGAACTATTTATTTATTTATTTATTTATTTATTTATTTATTTATTTATTTATTTATTTATTAAATTTGTATATCACCCTACTCCCGAAGGACTCAGGGCGGTGAACAGCCAAATAAAATACATGTAATACAAATGTTAAAAACCATTAAAATACAATTAAATAATTGGCTCAGAGAACGAAATTTAAAACCCCCAAATTCATAAGACAAAATTTAAAATTTGGAAATTTTAAAAAGTTTAAAAAGTTTAAAAGAGAGGTTAGGCCAGGCCAACTATCAGATTCTGCAACAGCTTTATGCCATCCATCTTGTAAATTCGCAGGATTCTTTTTTTCGCCGTGTATATGTCTACATTCGAACTAGACCATGATGTAACAGAGTGTACAGAGAGTAACAGAGTGGTCAATGCCTGGAATGCACTACCTGGCTCTGTAGTTTCTTCCCCAACCCCCCAAAACTTTAACCTTAAACTGTCTACTGTTGACCTCACCCCATTCCTAAGAGGTCTGTAAGGGGCCTGCATAAGTACACCAGCGTGCCTAACATCCCTGTCCTAATATTCCTTTTTTACTTACTCTTTTCATGTATTCAAATTATGTTTATACTTTTACCTGTTATATGCTTGACAAATAAACTTATGATTATGATTATGTTTTTCTGTGTCATATATGTGTATGGATGTGGGTATATACATACTTATCAGCGGTGAAATCCTCTGAAGTCTGCTACCGGATCTGTGAGTCTGCTACTAAGGCATGCCCGTGCAGCGCTAAAAAAGGAACATTTTGAAGCCTTCCGAGTCTGCAAAGGTAAGTAGAAAAGCGAGAGGGGGGGGGAGATCCGCTGTGCCACAATTTAGATTAGCTAGAAAGCAGGAAATCTGACGATTCTAGCTAATCTAAATCGCGCATCACAGCTGATCATCGGAAATACCGGTTCACCCGAACTGGTAGCATTTTTTACTACCGGTTCGCCTGAACCGGTCTGAACCGGTAGCATTTCACCCCTGTTACTTATATTTTTGAGAGCTGAATGCAATAAAATTTCATTTTAATGTATGCTGATTAGTGTACATTTAGACCGGCAAAGTTCTATTCTATTCTGTTCTGTTCTGTTCTGTTCTGTTCTGTTCTATTCTATTCTATTCTATTCTATTCTATTCTATTCTATTCTATTCTACCCCACCCTATCCTACCCTACCCTACTCTACTCTACTCTACTCTACTCTATTTTCCAAGATCCCTTCCAACTCTATTACTCTGTTATCTTAAAGCTTGAGATAAAGCTATTTTAAAGATTGAGTAACACTGATCTATACAGTCAGTAGAGTGTTGCACCATCTGAATGCAATGTCCTACTCTTGGGCATAGATGCAAATGTAGTATAGCTCTGAGAGAGAGGGGGGAAAAAAACATCAGACAGTAGTTACTAAGACTTTTAAAAGACCAATAAAGAGCTGTGGTGGTGCAGTGGTTAGAATGCAGTACTGCAGGCTAACTCTGCCCATAACCTGGAGTTTGATCCTGACTGGCTTAAAGTTGACTCAGCCTTCCATCTTCAGAGGTTGGAAAAATGAGAACCCAGATTTTTGAGGGCAAACGGCTTGTGAGAGGGCTAATGAAGCCTTATAGGTATATAAGTCTAAGTGCTATTTATTGCTGCTATTTCAGGCTCTAGGGAAGCCGATTTAGCAAGACCCTGCAAAGAGCCGAGGTGGCGCAGTGGTTAGGGTGCAGTACTGCAGCTACTTCAACTGACTGCTAGTTCAGCAGATCAGCGGATCAAATCTCACCGGCTCAAGGTTAACTCAGCCTCCCAACCTTCAGAGGTGGGTAAAATGAGGACCCAGATTGTTAGGGGGCAATATGCTATTTAGTATACTGTCTTTGGTGTAAGCCGCCCAGAGTCCTCGGAGAGTGGGCGGCATAGAAATATGAATAATAAAATAATAAAATAAATAAAGACGGATGGCTTCGGGATGTATCAAATCAAAAGCAAGATTTGGCCCAGCCTCCCCATTGCCTTATCCCTTCCTTTGAATACAATTGAAGACAGGACTGGCGAGTAACCATGTCCAGTTTTTCATTTTCAAGTGGATTGCAAACTATTCAAGTCAAATTGAGGTTTAGCCCTGGCCTTACTGCTCTTCTTCTACCAATCAAACGCCATCCTATGCTGGAGTGGGGGGAATATCACACGTTCCGATTATTTAAAGAACGGCAGAGCTGGCAATTTCCCAGCTATCAGATTCAATTTCCTTTCAGCTTGCATCCAACGGGTCTTTAAAACTATCTCCCTCATTTCTATTTGAGACGATTGCATCGGGAGCGACTCCTTTCCCTCTTACCACGTTGTCTGGATTTCCATAAAACCTTTTGCTAAGTTCATTCAAGTCCCAGGAACTGCGTGCACCTAAATTATCCAGCTTGGACTGTGTTAACCTCAATTGTGGAGTGTGTGTATGTGTGTGTGACTCAGAAGGTGATGGGGAGGAACTGATAAGGCCTCCCTCTCCAGGACCCTCCTCTCTGGCAATGCCTCAGGTTCCATCCAAAGCAGTGGTGGGTTCCTCCTGGTTCAGTCCGGTTTGGCCGAGCCGGTAGCAGTGACGATATGATGTCACCGACCCGGTTCTGCCCCCCCGCCCCCACTCATCCACCCCCGTGTTATTCTTACCTTTTATTTGGCCCCACCCCCAATCTATTGCTGCCTCCTGAGTCCCAGTTGATGGCTAGAGGGAAAAAAACTGTTTAAATTCTTGCCGCGGGGCTTCAAAGGGCTGCCCTACCAAATGAGTAGATCATTGCCTGCAAAAATACATGAGTAGATCAGTGCCTGCAAAAATACATGAGTAGATCAGTGCCTGCAAAAATACATGAGTAGATCAGTGCCTGCAAAAAATAAATGGGTAGATCGATACAGCTCTGCAAGCAGTTAAAAGCCTGGTAGACCAGTACCTCTGCTAAATCCTAAAGAATTGTCACATGACCATCAAGCCACGCCCACAAAATAAGCCACGCCCACAGAACCGGTAGTAAAATAAATTAGAATCCACCCCTGGTGTGTGTGTGTATGGTTTGATGTGCCAGGTGCAGCAGTAAGCCTGTTTATATTCAGTTATGGCTTCAGATAGTATACAAAGCCAGGAAATGGTTGAACTGGGAACCAGATGAAGCATGTTCTTGGGAGCACAGGCTCCAGAATTGGTAGACTGTAGAGTTGTTCTTGTCCAGTTCGGCTATTTTCCTCTTGCAAGGACTACAACCAGTGGGGGGATTCAAATAATTTAACAACCGGTTCTCTGCCCTAATGACTGGCTTGGTGGGAGTGGCCATGGTGGGCGTGGCCTAGGGGTGTGACAGGTGGCACTCGGCCTCCTGCAGCCCCCTGGGAGCAAAAACGGGTCGCGGGGAGACGTGGATGTGCCGCCTCCCCCCCACGACCCGCTTTGGGCCTGGGAGGCCTCCCTGAAGCCTTCTGGGAGTGAAAATGGGCCGTGGGTGGGGGGCCGCCGCACCACCGCCACCCCGCACCCCATTTTGGGCCTAGGAGGCCTCCCTGCACTCACTTGGGAGCCAAAATGGGGAACGTGGAGACTCCTGGAAGGGGCAGGGCAGGGAGGGGAGGGACCAGCCAGCAATTTAACTACCGTTTCATTCATCCGAACTGGCCCCGAACTGGCTGAAGCCCACCACTGACTACAACACCCATCTCGTTGCAATGTGATCTCTCCAGTTCTCCGTGTATCTCTTGCTACAAGCTTTTCCCTGTCCCAGAGGACTAGATCGTTTTTTCATTCTAAGACAGTGTTTCTTAACTTTGGGAACTTTAAAATATGTGGACCTCAATTCCCAGAATTTCCCAGCTGGCATGTCCCGGCTGGGGAATTCTGGGAGTTGAAGTCCACGTGTCTTAAAGTTGCCAAGATTGCAAAAACACTGCACTAAGACGTATTCCTCCTTTTCTTTCACCCCCCTTCTCTCCCTTTCTCTTTCACATGACTCCGATTTTGGAAATCAACCAGCCAATCTTATCAGGAGCTACCTGGGAAACAGCCGAAGAACAAACAACGGTCAGAAATGAAGGTTTATGAGTCAACAAGGAGCAGGTTGAACGGGAATCGCTGGGGCTGTGATGAGAAAGGGGGCTGGAAGCCAAGGAGGAGGCGAGTTCGAGGAGACACGCCCTCTGAGGACACAGATGCCCCTGTGTTGATCCACTGATCCATAAATCAAAGGATTCACATAACAGACCAAGCAGAAAACACAATACCTGGTCCTTCTTGAATCAGATCTAACTCATTCGAGACAATGATGAATCCGCATACAGGCGGGAGGTTGAACAACTAGCCTCGTGGTATGACCGGAACAATCTGGAACTGAACACACTCAAAACCGTAGAAATGGTGGTAGACTTTAGGAGAAACCCTCCCATACTTCCACCTCTCACAATACTAGACAACACAGTATCAACAGTAGAGACCTTCAAATTTCTAGGTTCTACCATATCGCAAGATCTAAAATGGACAGCTAACATCAAAACAGGCCAACAGGCTGGGCTGGCCTAGAAAATGAATTTTAATTGGGTGTTTGTAGTTTTTAATAGAAGGGCCAAATTTTTAATATATTTTAAACTGTTTTTTAAATTTTGTGGGTATATGTTGTTTTAATATGGCTGTACACCGCCCTGAGTCCTTCGGGAGAAGGGTGGTATAAAAATTTAATTAATAATAATAATAATAATAATAATAATAATAATAATAATAATAATAATAATAATAATAATAATGTCATCAAAAAAGCACAACAAAGAATGTTCTTTCTGCACCAACTAGAAAGCTCAAGGAGCTGCTGATCCAGTTCTACAGAGGAACTATTGAGTCTGTCATCTGCACCTCTATAACTGTCTGGTTTGGTTCTGCAACCCAACAAGACAGACAAAGACTTCAGAGGATAATTAGAACTGCAGAAAAAACAATGGCTACCAACCTGCTTTCTATTGAGGACCTGTATACTGCACGAGTCAAAAAGAGGGCTGGGAAAATATTTACACACCCCTTACATCCTGGACATAAACTGTTTCAACTCCTACCCTCAAAACGTGCTATAGAGCAGTGGTCCCCAACCTTTTTATCGCCGCGGACCAATCAGCCTTTGATAATTTTACCGTGGCCCGCTGAGCGCGCGCAGGGGTGGGGGCTTTGGGCCACACGTGCGTACCTGCGCGGGGCTCTCTTCCCTGGAGCCTTTGCGCACGGCCCAGGAGCCTTTGCGCTGCAGCGTTCATGTCCCCCGGCCGCTGCGCGGCCCGGTGCCAGGTACTCCACAGCCCGGCACCGGTCCGCGGACCGGGGGTTGGGGACCACTGCTATAGAGCACTGCACACCAGGACAACTAGACACAAGAACATTTTTTTCCCGAATGCCATCACTCTGCTAAACAAATAATTCCCTCAGCACTGTCAAACTATTTACTAAGTCTGCACTACTATTAATCTTCTCATCGTTCCCATCACCCATCTCCTCCCACTTATGACTGTATGACTATAACTTTGTTGCTTGTATCCTTGCGATTTATATTGATATTGTTTCCTGATTGTTTATTTGTACCCCATGACTATCATTAAGTGTTGTACCTTAAGATTCTTGACGAACGTATCTTGTCTTTTTATGTACATTGAGAGCATAGGCACCAAAGACAAAGTCCTTGTGTGTCCAATCACACTTGGCCAATAAAAAATTCTATTCTACTCTATTCTATTGTTGGATGAATAGAATAATGTGATGGCATGATTCTAGCAAATAAAATGATCCAAATTCTCCCCACTTAGGCCTCCCAGCGATGGGACCACAGGACGGTTTTGTATCTCCTCCCTTCCCAATGAACCTGTGTAATAAGCAAATAATCATGCCAATTTTCTTGTTAGGTGAGCAAATTCCTACAGCAGAGTTTCCTTGCCAAAGGGAACTAATTTGACCAGGCCAGCCTGTTCTGGATTACTTGCCAGCTAGCTCTAACAATGAGGTTATTGTGCTAGACTTAGGATATTTCTTAGCATTTCATTTCATTTGTCACATTTGACTACCCTCCTCCTACAGTAGTGTTTTTCAACCTCAGCAGCTTTAAGATGGATAGAATTCCCAGAATTCCACAGCATGGTCGGCTGGGGAATTCTGGGAGTTGAAGCCCACACAGCTTCAATTGTGAGTAGGGCTGTCAAACTCGTGGCCCGCCAGCCAGATGTGTCGCATGCTGGCCACGCCCACGCCCGGTTCATCAAGGGGGGGGGAGTCACAATACATCACATGACAACAACGCCACAAGTTTGATACCCCTGCTTTAGAGATATGTGGCAATTTGAAGATGCCTAGACTTCAACTCCCAGAATTCTCCACCAGCAAGCAGGCAGCAAGCTGGCTGGCTGGAGAATTCTAGGAGCTGAAGTCCAAGCATCTTAAAGTGACTGAAGTTCTCTCACCGACCAGTACACTCCCATAGAGAGGGGCTCCTCAGGGTGCCATCGGCCAAACAGTGTCAACTGGCAGCCCCCAGGGGGAGAGCCTTCTCTGTGGGGGCACCCGCCATCTGGAACGAGCTCCCCCCGGAGATACGGAAGATCCCGGACCTACGCGCTTTCCGCCATGCCATCAAAACATTTCTATTTCAGCAGGCCAGCCTGGCCTAACCTCTCTTTTAAATTGTTTTTAAAATTTGTAAATTTTAAACTTGTCTTATGAATTTGGGGTGTTTTAAATTTCGTTTTCCGGGCCAATTATTTAATTGTATTTTAATGGTTTTTTAACATTTATATTATATGTATTTTATTCGGCTGTTCACCACCCTGAGTCCTTTGGGAGTAGGGCGGTATACAAATTCAAATAATAATAATAATAATAATAATAATAATAATAATAATAATAATAATAATAATAATAATAATAATAAATAAACACTGTTCTAAAACTTTCTGAGCAGCAGTTAGGCATGGTAGCCTGGCATGGTAGATTCTTGCCTCTAAGTAAGAGAAAAACTCAAGCAGGAAACCCTATACCTGTGATGGCGAACCTATGGCACACGTGCCACAGGTGGCACGCAGAGTCCTCTCTGTGCACATGCCAGCCGTCGCCCCAGCCCAGCTCCACCACGCATGCGTGCGTGCATTCCGCCAGCCAGCTGGTCTTCAGGTCTCTGCTGCACATGCATGAGGGGTGGGGCGTATCCGTGCATGCAGGGGATGTGTGCATACATGCAGGGAATGTGGGGTGGGGTGGGGTGCATGCATGGGGGCAGGGCGTATGCACGGAGTGGAGCGCACACGTGGGGGCACTCACATTGCATTTTGGGGCTTTGCACGCTGCTATGCTTCTTGGTTTGTTCTGACAGCTAGTCTGTTGCCCTGAGAAACAATAAGAGATGGAGTTACTGCACTGTGGTTAAAGCTGTGTCCATTTCGTCACTGTCATGATTTCAAAATCTATTGTGGGGGTGGGGAGAGTGAGGAGGCATCTCATCTCATTTCACCCTGTTGGAAGAAAAATCCAGTCCAGTCCCAATCCGGGAGAAAGGCGCTGGAAATAAAATGGAGGCTAACTGGAAAGAAGGACTCTGTTTATAGATGAGCAGAACCTACAACAGCATGTAGTTCTGGGACAGCTGACAAATTGGTTTGAATAGTACATGGATTTTTATAGGGTTCTGAGATGCTGCAGGGGGTTGCGCAATGTAGTGAGCCTTGTGCCTTTTGCTAATCTAATGGTGGCGGGTTAATCCTATCATGTCCTAAACGTCATGTCCTGTATTTCTTAATCCCATCAACTGGAGCTGAAGGTTTTTTTGTTTGTGAATAGATTGGCCCAGTCTTTCTTAATGAGCAAAAAATATCCATATCTAAAGACTTCAGGCATCCGCTGGAGGCTGTTTCACGACCCAGGAAGACTGGGGCTGCTTTCTGCCTTTAAGAGCATATTTTTTCATTTCTCCTCAGGGAAAATATAATATTCTCCTTTAATATTCCCCAAAATATTTCATTCTCTGGGGGGAAGGGGGCTTCCTACAACCCCTAACACTTCCTTTTAGACTCAGTCTCAGTGGGCAAACCTTAATTTTGACAAACATTTTAAAGGAGGCGGGACGGTGCTGCTAATACATTTGCTAATCCAGATTCAGTCAGGAACTGTGAGGATCAAAATGGTCTTTCAATTCTAGTCCCTGACCTAGTTTGAACACAAAGGCTAATATTCTGTGCAGTACAATTTTAAGGAGGGAGGGAGTGAATCGTTGCCAATTCAACCAAGAGTACAAATACTATCTGAGGTGGACATATGAAAAAATATGCCCGTTCGAGCTGGCATGCAGATCTATGTTTTGAAGCTGAAAATGTCAGATCTTCTTAGTGTCTCTGGCTGAGCATCTGCTGATATAACCGAAAGGCGGACAGCAGAGTGTCCCTCACAATTTCTGGGAATTTAGCTTTAATACAAGTGGATCAGTGGTGAAATCCAAATTTTTTTACTACCAGTTCTGTGGGTGTGGCTTGGTGGGCGTGGCTTGGTGGGCATGGCAGGGGAAGGATACTGCAAAATCTCCATTCCCACCCCACTCCAGGGGAAGGATACTGCAAAATCTCCATTCCCACCCCACTCTGGGGCCAGCCAGAGGTGGTATTTGCCGATTCTCCGAACTACTCAAAATGTCCACTACCGGTTCTCCAGAACCTGCTGGATTTCACCCCTGAAGTGGATTCTCTGCAACAGGGGTGAGGAAGGATGGCCTTTTTATGACTTGCTGGTTTATGACAAGTATTGCATTTTTGGCATCCAGAGTTACATCCTAGAACAGCTCATTCTAGGACTGGAAGGACAAGGGGAGACATGATAGCAGTGTTCCAATATCTCAGGGGCTGCCACAAAGAAGAGGGGGTCAACTTATTTTCCAAAGCACCCGAGGGCAGGACAAGAAACAATGGATGGAAACAAATCAAGGAGAGAAGCAACCTGGAATTGAGGAGAAACTTCATAACAGTGAGGACAATTATCCAGCGGAACAGCTTGCCACCAGAAGTTGTAAATGCTCCAACCCTGGAAGTTTTTAAGAAGAAATTGGATAACCAATTGTCTGCAATGGTATAAAGTCTCCTGCTTCAGCAGGGGGTTGGACTAGAGAACCTCCAAGGCCCCTTCCAACTCTGCTATTCTGTTATCCCTTGGTGGCAGGAAAGACGTGGAAAGAGGAGTTTAATTTAGTGAACTGGACTGTAAGAAGAAAACTCCCTTCCAACCAAAGAAAGCGGGGGGAAGCCCCCAAATTCCCTTCAAATACAAAAAGCAGACCATCCCAGTTGGGTCTTTCAAAGATGCACAATGATACTGGGTCATCGCTTTTTTTCCAAACACCTCTTAAAAAGCACAAGAGGGTACTCCTTCCTTCCTTCCTTCCTTCCTTCCTTCCTTCCTTCCTCCTTCCTTCCTTCCTCCCTCCCTCCCTCCCTCCCTCCCTCCCTCCTTCCTTCCTTCCTTCCTTCCTTCCTTTTAGAAATTGAGATGCTGCTTACAAGCTAATTGTAATGATAACTCATGCAAAATGCGCATTCCTTAACAGCAATTTCTGGTTTGCCTATAGCTTGATTGGGGAGAGAGATTTCTGGGCAAGGAGCAGCTATGATGAAAGAATTATCCAATAGGATCGGAAGGCTGGTGAGAGAGAAATTCCTTACTTCCATTGGGAATGGCCTTCCTACGAGGGTATCCTGGGATGGATGGATGGATTTATTCAATTTCTATCACCGCCCATCTCAAGTCGATTACTCTGGACAGCTACCAATTCCAAAACTATAAAAACAATTAAAACAATAAGAAGCATTTAAAAAAAATAACATGTGAATGGGATGTGAAAGAAGAAGTAAAATAGTTGTAATTAATGCAGATTATCTCAAACTGTAAGCAACTTAGGCATCACACAACCACTTGATTTTGGCCTCTGGCTTGTGCAGATCTAACAGAACAGAACAGAATAACAGAATGGAAAGGGACCTTGTAGGTCATCCAGTCCAACCCCCTGCTCAAGCAGGAGACCTTACACCATTTCTGACAGATGGCAGTCCAGTCTCTTCTTGAAATGAATGAAGTGATGAAGTGATGAAGCTCCCACAACTTCTGAAGGCAACTTCTGTTCCATTGGTTGGTTGTTCTCACTCTCAGAAAATTTATTCTTAGTTCTAGGTTGAATCTCTCCTTGATCAGTTTCCATCCGTTATTCCTTGTCTGGCCTTCAGGTGCATTGGAAAATAGCTTGACCCCCTTCTCTCTATGGCAGCCCCACAAATATTGGAAGACTGCTATCATGTCTCTCCTGGTCCTTCTCTTCATTAAACCAGCCATACCCAGTTCCTGCAACCGTTCTTCGTATGTTTTAGCCTCCAGTCCCCTAATCACCCGGGTTGCTCTCCTCTGCACTTTTTCTAGAGTCTCAAAATCATTTTTATAGTGTGGTGACCCAAACTGGATGCAGTACTCTAGGTGTGGTCTCACAGTACTAAGCAGGGGTGAAATCTACTTACCTTAAGACCCTCTTGTTCCAGCAAGCTGGCCTGGCCTAATATGAATTTTATTATGGGTGTATGTGTGTTTTAAATTTGCGGGCCAATTTTATATATTGATTTTAATTTGGTTTTAAATTTTATAAATCTATGTGTTTTAATATGGCTGTATACTGCCCTGAGTCCTTCGGGAGAAGGGCGGTATAGAAATCTAATAAACTTGAAACTTGAAACTTGAAACCTTCCCTACCAATTCAGAAGTGCACGCGCAATGAGTTGGCCACGCCCAGCCAGGTTTTGTGGCTCCCGGTGTTTTTTTTTTTTTTCTGTGGGAAATGGGTCCAAATGGCTCTTTGAATGTTTAAGGTTGCAGACCCCCGCGCTACCCCATCTCCTTCCAGCACCAGGGGAAAAAAAAGGCCTCTTCATTTGCTCCATCTGTGTATTTATATTACTTTATTTTATTGAGACATAACTTCCTTTCGTAGTCTGGAGCACATTGCACGCCGCGAACGAAACTTAACATAAAATGTTTAAAAAACACAGATGAAATTTGACAATAAAGTGCTCAGATCTTCTCATTAAAAACCTGGTGAACAGGAAAGGGGAAAAAAATCTCCACAGAATTTAAAATGAAGAGAAAACCGAGCCACCCACCCCCACCCACCCCCTCTGACAACTCCTGGGAAGCAACTTCAGAAATCTGGGAGCAGAGCAGCAATACAACCCACAACTGACCCACAACGGCCTCTGAAAGGGTCTCTCATCTGCGGACCTGAAGACGGTGTAGGAAGTTAGCATCCACCCCTCTTCTAGGAAAATGGGATATTTCAGGGAATATTAAAAGGGCAGAATATTTCCCCTAAAAGGAAGGCAGAAACTCACCCCCCCTTACCTTTGCCAATGAGTCATTAAGGCCTGGGCCAATCTATTCTACCTCCTTCAGGCAGAGCCATAATAGGAATCTCAAAGCCCTTTCATTACATCATCACCCAGCATGGCTCAACCAAGCCTGGGACACAGACAACCTACAAAGTTACCCCTACATGGCCCCATGGGTGTCTGACAACCAATCAAAATACAAGCTCAAATTCAAAAGCCCAGAGAGGGCATAAAACCCAGGCACTCTCAGCATCTCCTCCCTTTTTCCCCCCCAGGACCTCAAACCATGTGATCCTGTCCACCGTTAAAAATCATCTTTCCAAGCAGTCTCCATGTTTCCAGTGTCTTTCTTCCCCACTTGGAACTGAACCCAGATGGACATTTCTTCCAACAACGGCACAAATAATGGTAATAGAGATTTAACCAGATCATGAGGGATACAAAAAGAAACAAAAAAAAAAAAAAACGAGATTGCCCACCTTCTCCTCTTATGGTTTGTCTCCATTCTTGAAATATTGAATAGAGACATGAAGTGAGATGAGAGGACGCTGGGTGAAAATATTTTTTTTTTTAAAAAAAAAGAGTCAGACGAGTTAAGAGATTTTTTTAGGGATGACTTTGTTCTGGTTTCCATAGTACACCCTTTAAAGGGAATCGAGCTTTTAATGAGTAAATTAAAAGAATTTGGGGCATTAGCAGGTTTCAGGATTAATAATCGAAAGACAAAGATGTTAGCAAAAAATATGAAGCCGCAAGATCAAAGAGAATTGATGAATAAGACAGGTTTTAAGATGGAGAAGAACAGCGGTGGGTTTTCAATATTTTTACCACCGGTTTCCCCCCACGCGCATACACTTGCTTCATGCACGCGCACGCCTTCCGGCCATGCGCCCGGCCTTTCGCACATACGAATTTGCTCGCTCACGTGCCTTCTGCGCATGCGCCCCTGCCTCGAAAACGTGCCTAAATAGGACAGCATAGAGCCAGGGCAGGTGGGCGGGCCCACCCGCGATCTCCGCTACCGGCTCCCTCAAACCAGTACGAACCGGCTGAATACCACCTCTGGAGAAGAAGATAAGATGATTGGGTATAACTATGACAAAGGCCCATGGGATAATTTTTCCAAATAACTGTGTTTTAAGATCCTCCAGACATAGTGGGGCTCCAGTTCCCATCATCCCCTCCCTCCCTTCCACCATAGCCATTTCCTACTCTAGTTCATTAGCAAACCTGCTCTGCCATCTCATCTCAGCCAGATTCTGACTTCCCCCCCCCACCCCCCTTTTAACCATGGCTTGTTGTGTTCCTCAGCAGCTGCTGACATGGCATGGGCCCGGGGTACTTGCAGGACCACCTCCTACCGGCCTCCCACCGCCCAGTGCGGTCACATAGGACTGCCCTCCTCCGGGTGCTATCAGCCAGACAATGTTGGCTGGTGGCCCCCAGGATGAGGGCATTCTCCGTGGCCACACCGACCCTCTGGAATGAATTATCCACCGGGCTTCGGACAGCCCCCGACCTCCGCGCTTTCTGCGCCGAACTGAAGACATGGCTTTTTCAGCAAATTCTCTGATCTGTTATGAGATTTTAGTTGCTGGGGTTTTTACATTTGGATGTTTTTAGTTCTATTTATTGTTATATGTTTTTTATTCTGTGAGCCGCTCTGAGTCCTACGGGAGAAGGGCGGCATAGAAATCTAAGAAAATAAATAAATAAATACATAAATAAATAAATAAATAAATAAATAAATAAATAAATAAATAAATAAATTTTAGGTCTGCTATCAATTTGGTGCTGGGTTCAGGGTTATGCGTAAGGATGTGGTCAAGAAAGTCAAGATGGCGGCCAAAACCATGGGATTGAAGCCCCGCCCCTTTTTACATTCAAGGGAAAGCCCAAGTCACGTAAAAAGGGGGGGTGGAGCTTCAATTGCGTGTTATGGCCGCCATCTTGACTTTTTTGACACCCCCCCCTTTCAGACACTTTGGCTGGGTTGTTTGTTGGAGTGGGTTGTTATTGATAGCTCACCTTGAATTGTTCCATTCGGTATTTGTGGACAAGCTGGTCGGCAAAGATAAGTACAAAGGTAATTACACAAGGGACCCTGATAAGGACAGTTTGCATTGGCAGAATGACCGACAAGAGTCTCAAAAAAACGTTTGAGAAAAGATTTGGACCTGCAGAAGATTTCAATATATTTCTTTAACTTGTCGGACAGATCAACTGCCTTTCAAGACAGTATGTGTAAGAATCGCCTTTCATTCCCACAACAACCCTGTGAGGTAGGCTGGGTCGGGGCATGAGCTTACATTCGCTCTGCTCCAAATCAATGGGGAATTTATGACATCTCCTGTCAAGAAGAAACAGAAGGCTGGTGTTCTGTCCCCGTCTCACACACGCACACAAACAGACAGCCGGGGGTTAAATAAACTGGCAGACAACCAATTCTTCCGATAAGAAGCTTGGCAGCAACCTAATAGCTGCTTGCCAAGAACTTTACTCATAAAACAAAATACACACAGTCAAGAATTGTCCAGTTCGTAAATTAAATCCAAGGCCGATAATGTTGTTTCCAAAGATGCAATGTGACTCGATAGTAGTTAGTTTTGTCCGTCACAGAGTCTGAATGGCCACCTCACCCCCTTTTATACCCTGTGGGGTGTGGTCCAGTGACTCAGCTTAATCTCTGGCACGCCTTTTCTTCTGTTGTGCGCGCTTATCTCTGCGACGCTGCCGAGGATCCAGCCAAGACTCATTTCCCTCATCACTGTCCACCTGTGGCTGCGTGGACATGCTTGGCCCCGGCCCTATCTCTTGCCCTTCGGCGGACACCGAAGGCATTGCCAGAGAGGAGGGTCCTGGAGAGGGAGGCCTTGCCATCTCCTCTCCTTCACTCTCGGAGTCCTCTCCTGCCAATGACACAGGCTCAGGTAACGGAGCCACAGCAGCTGGGGGTGACATTTATAGGGCTAATGAGGTGTATATTTAGAGTTTTTCTGCAATGGGAGATTTACTCAGATTTACCCAGGACTCTTGGTGGTGCAGTGGACTAAAGTGCTATTAAATTAGCACTTAAGCTGCCAGCTGCCTGCAATTATTGCGAGTTCAAATCTCACCAGGCTCAAGGATGACTCAGCCTTCCATCCTTCCGAGGTAGGTAAAATGAGGACCCGGATTGTGGGGGCAATAAACTGACTTTGTATAAATAAATAAATAAATACTCGAGGTTAGTTTTTCTCAACCTTAACAATTTCAAGAGGGGTGAATCTCAACCCCCAGAATTCATAAACCTGCTTTTTGCTAAATCACAGTGAATCTTAAAATGCTAAAAGTGTTCAGTTGGAAGTAACTTTCCAAAGCACCTGAAGGCCAGACAAGGAATAATGGATGGAAACTGAACAAGGAGAGATTCAACCTGGAAATAAGAAGAACTTTTCTGACAGTGAGAACAATCCACCAATGGAACAGAAGTGGCCTTCAGAAGTTGCAGGAGCTTCATCACTGGAGGCTTTCAAGAAGAGACTGGACTACCATCTGTCAGAAATGGTGTAGGGTCTCCTGCTTGAGTGGGGGGTTGGACTAGATGACCTTCAAGGCCCCTTCCAACTCTGTTCTTCTATTCTAACTGCATTGAGCATCTAATCCAGTGTTTTTTTCAAATCTGGGTGTTAGAAGACCCAAACCTGGTTCTTTCAAACTTGGCAAGTAAGATGGGTGGACTTCACCTCCCAGAATTCCACAGTCAAACTTACTGGACTATGGGTGGACTTCAACTCCCAGAATTCCATAGCCAGAAATCTGCAAATGGCAGTCCATGGATCTTGAACCATGCTGGCTGTGGAATTCTGGGAGTTGAAGTCCTCCCACCTTAAACTTGCCAACTTTGAAAGGATTGATTGATCGACCTTCAACCATGCACAGAAAAACGTATGTAAAACGTTCGTGAGGGACTTCTCTCCAACCGAGTCTTCTCAAAACCCTCCAGAGATGGGAGAACTTGCAACCTTCATAGACGAAGCATTTCAATGGGATGGCAGGCGTGAATTTTCCACCTTGGCTAAGCCATATCTCAACTCACCCAGGTCTCTAGTTGACTTTGGGATGCGTTCAACTGCCGTTTCTTTGTTTTCCAGACATCAAAGTAATAGCTGGAACAGTTTCCAGGAATAAGTCCGCCCTCTTAACCAGGTCAGTAAAAGTCCCAAACAATGCTAAAGATTGGTGAGAGGTAATCATGATCACATTTTTCGTGACTTTGGGGGGAGGGGGGTCAAGAGAAAACACAGTTTGTTAGCTATTTAAGATTCAGCAGTTTAAGGGAACCCAGAAAATGGGTAACTCGATAATTTGAATACAGAACAGGGGTGAAATCCAGCAGGTTCTGGAGAACCGGTAGCGGAAATTTTGAGTAGTTCGGAGAACCGGCAAATACCACCTCTGGCTGATCCCAGAGTAGGGTGGGAACAGAGATTTTGCAATATCCTTCCCCCAGGAGTGGGGAGGGAATGGAGATTTTGCAATAGCTTTCCCCCAGGAGTGGGGAGGGAACGGAGATTTTGCAATAGCCTTCCCCCAGGAGTGGGGAGGGAACGGAGATTTTGCAATAGCCTTCCCCTAGGAGTGGGGAGGGAATGGAACTTTTGCAATAGCCTTCCCCCAGGAGTGGGGAGGTAATGGGGATTTTGCAATATCCTTCCCCCAGGAGTGAGGTGGGAATGGGGATTTTGCAATATCCTTCCCCCAGGAGTGGGGATGGAATGGAGATTTTGCAAAAGCCTTCCCCCAGGAGTGAGGTGGGAATGGGGATTTTGCAATATCCTTCCCCCAGGAGTGAGGAAGGAATGGAGATTTTGCAATATCCTTCCCCTGGAGTGAGGTGGGAATGGGGATTTTGCAATATCCTTCCCCCAGGAGTGGGGAGGAAATGGAGATTTTGCAGTATCCTTCCCCTGCCACGGCCACCAAGCCATGCCCACCAAGCCACACCACACACCCAAGCCACGCCCACAGACCAGTACTAAAAAAATTTGAATTTCACCACTGACACAGAATAATATTGGAGTTGGAAGGGACCTTGGAGGTCTTCTAGTCCAACCTCCTGCATTAGCAGGAGACCCTATATCAGGGCTCTTCACATGTGGCAACTTTAAGACTTGTGGACTTCAACTCCCAAAATACCCCAACCAGCAACTGGGGAATTGCTGGCCATGTTTAGAGACCCCTGCCCTACACCATTCCAGACAATTGGCTTTTCAATCTCTACTCTGGATGTTGTTGGGCCCATTGTAAACCCTACAGCCACTTTCTCCTAGACAGGGAGTGATGGGGAAATGATTATCTGCATCCATCCTATGTTTCTGTGGGATACTTGTATAAATTAGTGGGAACATGCCCTATGAATTAGATCTCCCCTCTTCCCAACCATTGCTGACAACAGAAATATATTCCTTTTCTCCTGGACTGCCTCAGAAGATCAAGAGTTGGGGGTGAAGGTAGGAGTCATGTTCCCCAATCCAAGACTGCCATCTTCTGGTTTTCAGAAATGGGCCTTTAAAGGAGTCCCCTTCTTCCCTCAGGATATTTTCAACCTTGGCAACCTGAAGACATGTGGACTTCAACTCCCAGAATTCCCCAGCCGGCCATGTTCTCATTGAGATCGGCAGCATATACATTTAATTAATAAGTCAATAAAGGCACCAGGCTGGAAAGCGTGAGTCCTGTCTTAGCCATTAAAGCTGACTGGGTGACTTAGGGTCATTTTCTGTCAGCCCAATCCACTCCACAGGGTTGTTGTTTTGGGGCAAATAGGAGGAGGAAGTGTGTTCTGCAGAGGAATGATTGAGTCTGTCATCTCCATCTCTGTAACTGTCTGGTTTGGCTCTGCAACCCAACAAGACAGACAGAGACTTCAGAGGATAATTAGAACTGCAGAAAAAACAATGGCTACCAACCTGCCTTCCATGGAGGACCTGTATACTGCACGAGTCAAAAAGAGGGCTGTGAAAATATTTACAGACCCCTCACATCCTGGACATAAACTGTTTCAACTCCTACCCTCAAAACGACGCTATAGAACACCGCACACCAGAAGAACTAGACACAAGGACAGTTTTTTCCCCGAACGCCAATACTCTGCTAAACAAATAATTCCCTCAACACTGTCAAACTATTCACTAAGTCTGCATTACTATTCATCTTCTCATCATCGTTCCTATCACCCATCTCCTTCCACTTATGACTGTATGACTGTAATCTTGTTGCTTGTATCCTTATGATTTCTATTGATATTGTTTTCTGATTGCTTATTTGTACCCTATGACTATCATTAAGTGTTGTACCTTAATGAACATACCTTTTATTTTATGTAAACAAATAATTCCCTCAACACTGTCAAATAATTTACTAAGACTGTATTACTAGTCTTCTTCTTAGTAGTATCTATCTCTTCCCGCTTATGTCTATAACCATGTTGCTTGTATCTTTCAATTTACATACATAGATACTCTATGTATTATTTGTAAACTGATAAACATAGGATATAAATAAAAAATGTTTTTTTAAAAAAATCTGTACAGGTAGTCCTCGACTTATGACCACAACTGAGCCCAAAAGTCCTGTTGTTAAGTGAGAAATTTGTTAAGTGAGTTTTGCTCCATTTTACGACCTTCCTCGTCACAGTTGTTCAGCGAATCACTGCAAGTTGTTAGCAACACAGTTGTTAATGACTTTTTGCCCCATTGACTTTGTTTGTCGGAAGGTCACAAAAAGTGATTGCATGACTCTGGGACACTACAACCGTCATAAGTACAAGTCAGTTTTCAAGCATCTGAATTTTGACCATGAAGATGCGGCAACGGTCGTTAAGTGTCGGGGGGCACCGTGTTGCGGTGGTTCTCCTCCTTTCTCTCTGATCGGTCGCAGTCTGTGTTGACAGGGGGGCAGAGGTCGACCCCGAGGCCCCTTGTATGTGGGGTGCCGCAGGGGTCGGTTCTCTCACCCCTTCTGTTCAACATTTATGTGAAGCCGCTGGGTGAGATCATCCATGGTTTTGGGGTGAAGTATCATCAGTATGCTGATGATACTCAGCTATACATCTCCACCCCGGACCACCCCAATGATGCCCTTAAAGTGATGTCCCAGTGCCTGGAGGCTGTACGCATCTGGATGGGGAGGAACAGACTCAGGCTCAACCCATCCAAGACCGAGTGGCTGTGGTTTCCGACGTCCCGATATAGTCAATTGGTGCCATCACTGACTATTGGGGATGAGTCATTGCCCCCCACGGAGAGGGTTCGCAACTTAGGCGTCCTCTTGGACTCACGGCTGTCTTTAGAAGAACACTTGACGGCTGTGGCCGGGAGGTCTTTTTATCAGGTTCGCCTGATTCGCCAGTTGCGTCCCTTTCTGGATCGGGACTCGTTAAAAACGGTCACTCATGCCCTCGTCACTTCACGCCTGGACTACTGTAATGCTCTCTACATGGGGCTCCCCTTGAGGAGCACCCGGAGGCTCCAGCTGGTCCAGAATGCGGCCGCGCGGGTAGTTATGGGAGCAGCATGGCGCTCCCATGTGGCTCCCCTCCTGCGCGAGCTGCACTGGCTCCCTGTGGTCTTCCGGGTGCGCTTCAAGGTCTTAGTTACCACCTTTAGAGCGCTCCATGGCTTAGGACCGGGGTACTTACGAGACCGCCTTCTGCCACCAGTAGCCTCTCACCGACCAGTTCGCTCCCATAGAGAGGGGCTCCTCAGGGTGCCGTCAGCCAAACAATGTCGACTGGCGGCCCCCAGGGGGAGAGCCTTTTCTGTGAGGGCACCCACCATCTGGAACGAGCTCCCCCCAGAGATACAGAAGATTCCGGATCTGCGCACTTTCCGCCGTGCCCTCAAAACATTCCTGTTTCAGCAGGCCGGCCTGGCCTAACTTTCCCTTTATATTGCTTTTTGATTTTATTTTAAACTGGGATGTCTTGAATTATCTAGGACCAGAATGTTTAGTATATTTTAATTGGTTTTTTTTATTATTAACGTTTGTATTACATGTATTTTTATCGTTCGCTGTTCACCGCCCTGAGTCCCTTAGGAATAGGGCGGTATATAAATTTAATAAATAAATAAATAAATAAATAAATAAATAAATAAATAAATAAGTGTGAATGGGATCCTGAGTCATTTTTTTTTTTGAGTGCCCTTGTAACTTCGAATGGTTGCTAAACTAAATCTTTTCAGCCAATTTAAATTGGCTCATCTATCCAGATTCCACGCACAAGTAACAGGCGTGGGACGACCCCCTGCAATGCACACACAGATGCACAGAACATGCATGGACTGCCAAGTATGTACCATAGCCCTTTGCAATGGGCTCAGTCTCAGCTTAGGGCAGGGGTCTCCAACCTTGGCAGCTTTAAGACTTGTGGACTTCAACTCCCAGAATTCCTCAGCCAGCAAAGCTAAGAAAAAGTTCTAATCTAGAAGATGTGAAAATGGATTTAGAAAGGGTGCTTAAAAGCAGCAGCAAACAAGCAGTCTATCGTCTACGGCCATACTACCCTGAATACGCCCGATCCCGTCTGATCTCGGAAGCTAAGCAGGGTCAGGCCTGGTTAGTACTTGGATGGGAGACCGCCTGGGAATACCGGGTGCTGTAGGCTTTTTTTTAAAACTTATTCAATATTTAATTTAAAATAAAATTGCCTCCTGGCTTTTTAAAAAATTTATTTAATATTTTATTTAAAATAAAAAAAAAACCTTTTGCCTCCTTGATTCACCTCCCCTTCCCCGTCCAGCCTGTTTTTTCACTTTTCCTGCAAATGGCAGCCCATGCAGGGAAATGCAAGGGTACTTTTTTCCCACTGCGAGATTGGGTGGGTGAGATCTTTTTGCATCCGCTTGCTTAGAATGGCCCTCCTGGCTTTGCAGGGCAGCGCAGAAATACAGCAGCAGCAAAAGGCATGCATGGAGAGCCTAGGGGCAGGGGATGATGGGTCCCATTTTGTAGTCCTGTTGATTGTTGTGCAGGGCATGGAGAAGCAGCTTAAAAGAGGCAGCAAAGACCTCATTCTTCGTCTACGGCCATACTACCCTGAAAGCGCCCGATCCCGTCTGATCTCGGAAGCTAAGCAGGGTCAGGCCTGGTTAGTACTTGGATGGGAGACCGCCTGGGAATACCGGGTGCTGTAGGCTTTTTATTTATTTAATATTTTATTTAAAATTAAAAAAAAAAACTTTTGCCTCCTTGTTTCCCCAGTCTGGCTTCCATTTTTCCTGCAAATTGCAGCCCATGCAGGAAATGCAACAGGTACTTTTTCCCACTGCGAGATCGGGTGGGTGAGATCAGCTTTAAAATGTTTTAAGTTTACTTTTCTATACCAAGTATAGCTGTACTATACCAAGTTACTTCAGTTATGTTAAAAAACATGGCAGTGCTGAGATTTATTTTATTATTATTATTTTTGCCCTGCAAAACGCAGGTAATCCATGGATTTAGTCCAAGTTTAGAAGTACAGCTCCCAATACAACTCAATTTAGAAAGAAAAGAGGGCATTCAATTATGCCCTTAGACTTGGGCAGGGGTGAAATCCAGCAGGTTCTGACAAGTTCTGGAGAACCGGTAGCGGAAATTTTAAGTAGTTCGGAGAACCAGCAAATACCACCTCTGGCTGGCCCCAGAGTGGGTGGGAATGGAGATTTTGCAGTATCCTTCCCCTGGAGTGGGGTGGGAATGGGGATTTTGCAATATCCTTCCCCCAGGAGTGCGGTGGGAATGGGGACTTTGCAATATCCTTCCCCTGTAGAGGGGTGGGAATGGAGATTTTGCAGTATCCTTCCCCTGGAGTGGGTCAGAATGGGGATTTTGTAGTATCCTTCCCGTGGAGTGGGGTGGGAATGGGGATTTTGCAATATCCTTCCCCCAGGAGTGGAGTGGGAATGGGGATTTTGCAGTATCCTTCCCCTGGAGTGGGGTGGGAATGGAGATTTTACAGTATCCTTCCCCTGGAATGGGTCAGGATGGGGATTTTGTAGTATCCTTCCCGTGGAGTGGGGTGGAAATGGGGATTTTGCAATATCCTTCCCCTGGAGTGGGGTGGGAATGGAGATTTTGCAGTATCCTTTCCCTGCCACGCCCACCAAGCCATGTCCACTAAGCCACACCACATCCACCAAGCCACGCCCACAGACCGGTAGTAAAAAAAATTGGATTTCACCACTGAACTTGGGGTTAAATTGGATATCAAGCTACTTAGATATGCACATGGTTTCCATTAATTCAAATTTAACCTCAGTGTATGATTTATTTTTGGGCAGCTGGATGGTTTTTTTTTTTAAAAAAAAACCTACGTAAGTTTAATGTTTTAGTGGAAAAAAATGTCATTTTTCGGATTTGTTGGAAATCTTAAACGGCACTTTAAGGATGATTTAAGGATGATCCATTTTTAAAGTCAAATAATGTGTCAGTTGTTTGTTCCTATGCAGACAATGTCATTGTGTAGAAGAGTTCAGGTAGTCTGAAATATACAGGTAGTTTTATTAAAATGTCAATAGAATTTCATTGATGTTGGAAGAAGATAAATCTGCTTAATCTTTTTTTTTTTAAAGATAACTTTTCTTGTCTTTTTTTTCTTTCTTGACTGTGAGCACACTGGCCCACATTAAAAATGAAATTCTGTAGCCTGGCCTCAAGAGAAAGTGTGCATCTTCCCAAACACATACATACATAACATGCACATATACACGTCCTATATACCCGTGATGGCGAACCTACGGCATGCGTGCCACAGGTGGCACGTGGAGCCATATCTGTGGGCACGCGAGCATTGCCCTAGCTCAGCTCCAGCGCGCAGCAGCCACCTGATTTTCGGGCCTTCTGGGCCCACCGGAAGTTGGGAAACTGGCTGTTTCTGACCTCCGGAAGGCCCCTGGGGGTGTAGGGAAGGCCGTTTTTGCCCTCCCCAGGCTCCAGAAAAGCCTTTGGAGCCTGGGGAGGGCGAAAAAACAGGCCTACCGGGCATCACATGCCAAAACTGGGGGAAGGTGAGGGGGTCGCATGTGGGGGGCAGGGCGCATTGAATTTTGGGTATGGGCAACACAAGCGCGCGACCCCCGCACTCTCCCCACTTTGGGCACCCGACGGCAAAAAGGTTAGCTATCACTGCTACATACATACATACATACATACATACATACATACATACATACATACATATATGCACCATACACACACATACACATATTAATTTTCCATCCGCTTGCTTAGAATGGCCCTCCTGGCTTTACAAGGCAGCGCAGAAAAACAGCAGCAGCAAGAAGAATGGAGGGCGGCAGGGGGAGGGGGGCGGCAGGGGATGATGGGTCCGCGATGTAGTCCTGCTGATTGCTGTGCAGCAGTATTGAGAAGGTGAGGCAGTTTAAAATCAACAGCAAACAGCCCATTCTCTTGTCTACAGCCATACTACCCTGAATGCGCCCAATCCTGTCTGATCTCGGAAGCTAAGCAGAGTCAGGCCTGGTTAGTACTTGGACGGGAGACCGCCTGGGAATACCGGGTGCTGTAGGCTTTTTGCTGCTTCCAGTGAGGAAGTAAAAAACACCGCAGAGCCAAGCAACAACAAATGGAAAGGCAGGAAGGATAACTAGAGTTCTTTTTCATGCATCCTGTATCCAATGTTTGCAAAGCGATGGCATGGGTTTGCGCAGCCATTTAAACTCTTCTGAGGAACCCTGTATCCTTCCCCATCCTCAGTGCAGCCAAATACAGATAGTCCTTGACTTACAACCATTCATTTCATGATCTAAAGTCACAGTGGCACTGGAAAAAGCGACTTATGATGGTTTTCACACTTATGACCGTTGCAGCATCCACATGATCATGCGATGGGTGTTATCTATGACAGTTGTATTGTCCTGGGGTCACATGATCCTGCCAGCAAGCAAAAGCAACGGGGGGGGAAAGCCAGATTCATTTAACGACCGCCTGTTTCACTTCACGACTGCCCGTTTCACTTCACGACCGCAGTGACTCGTTTAAGAACTGCGGCAAAAGGTTGTAAAATGGGCCACAACTCACTTCACTGCTTGCTTAGCGACGGAAATGTTGGGCTCAATTGTGATTGTAAATCGAGGACTGCCTGCAAAACATTCCCGAGAGAGGCATGGATATACATCAACAGGATTATTTATATTTCTCTTACCCTTATTGCTTATCAAGCCTAGATTGTGAATATATGGACTGGGCTTGTTATCCATGATTAATTTAATAACTGTCTTCTCAAATAACCCACTTTTCGGAGTTTGCATAACAGATTGAACCACTCATCATGCTGTCCGGATTCCCACAACTCCGTAAATTAGCATAGCATGGAAAGGCAGCTAGGCAAACAGTTTGCCGTATTTTATGGTTTTGCCTGCGTTTTATGAGCCACTCAAACTTCTCTGTTTTCGCGGAGCATAAAAATGGACTGCACTAAACCCGTTTTATTTCTTTTTCCAGCCTTTTGAGGGGGTCGACTGGTGAAGCCTGCCAGCATTTCTGGCCCAGCTGTCTACTTTTGCCCCTAAATAAGATAAGGCTTCCCCATTTATGGAGGTGGGGTAGGTAGGTGGGGTTCTCGGGACTTTAATACGGCACTTACACCTTATGTACGTATCGCTCCTGCATAAATTACACCCATTTTTAAAAGCCGCTCATTGTGGAATCTCCACTGTGTAGGATCTTCACTATCGACAGTGGGCGCGTTGATTTAATTGTGGTTGGCACAGCCTCCCTCGTTCACAGGCCTGGCCATTTTGGGCACGAAAAATCACCTCCGTGAACCCCGGCAGGCCCTTCCATCTGTTCTATTGGTGTTTCCTTCCAAACTCCTGATTCTCCTTTGGGACCATATGTTGTCTTGGAGAACTGGCTTTTGACAATCCTAGCTCTCCCTGGCCGACAGCCAATTTATCTTCGGTGGCAGGCAGGCACCATGGTGATGGTAGGGTGGAAGGGAAGACGGTGGGGTAGGCAGGGAGGTGTGGGGTTGCTGGGCTTTGAAGGCGCAGGCCATATCCGAGCCCCTGATGGTTCTGAAGGATGCCACCTCCTTGGGCCTAAGTAACTGGGAGCTGCAGAGACAACTTGGCAAGGCAACAAGGGCTGGCACTGAACCGGTGGGAGACTGGCACTCTCCAGTTGGTGAAAGAGCTTTCCACGGCTTGGGTTGCCTGCTCTTCCCAGATGCCACGATGTCTGTGAAAGGCAGCCAAGGTGGGTTGGCCAATGCCCTCTTCAGATGCCAGGGCTGCGGCATTCTCCCTGCCAAGCCCCTGCCTCACACCCAACCTGGCCCTTGCTCAAGCCTGTAAATCAAAGCCACCCTTGGCCTCCAGCCCTGGCTCTTGGATCCAGAGAAGTGGCGGGGGGGGGCGTGGAGTGCGTGGCAGCGTCGATAAAAGCCAAGCATCCCAGATCCGACACGTCCCGGGAAAAACAGTCGGATAGGGTGTCTCAAAATGCTGGCTTCCATCCCAATTTCCTTGTCTTCCTGTCTGTCTTTTCAGGCATTGGCAGGTCCCGGGTACAAAGCCCCTTGGGTAGCGTGTCAGAGAACCTGACAGCACAGCTGGAGCCTGGGTCAGCTGCTGGTGGGAACGGATTGGATCGGGGAGCCAAAGGAAAAAAGGGGGCTTTGGAAAGGCTGCCTTCACCCCAGAATTCCACCAAAAAAAAAAAGCAGAATTCTTCTCTTGGGGGTCTTTCAGGAACTTTCGATTTGGGAAGCGGTTGTTTCCAGGATCCCGCGGTATCCAGCGTGACGAGGATTAGGCCCCATCGAGTTATTGTCAGCTCTTAGCAACCGCTTAGATAAGACTTTCTCCATGATGATCTGTCCCGAACGTGATGCACGTACGGTCTTTCCTGTTCTTAATCATTATCATAAGTTGATTTGTCAAGCATATATAAGATAACAGGTAAAAGTATAAGCATAATTTGAATACATGAAAAGAGTAAGTAAAAAAGGAAAATTAGGACAGGGACGGTAAGGCACGTTGGTGCGCTTATGCATGCCCCTTACAGACCTCTTAGGAATGGGGTGAGGTCAACCAATGGCCTTGGTGGCGCAGCAGACTAAAGTGCTGTTAAGTAGCACCAGCTGCCTGCAATTGCTGCAAGTTCAAATCTCACCAGGCTCAAGGTTGACTCAGCCTTCCATCCTTTCGAGGTAGGTAAAATGAGGACCCGGATTGTGGGGGCAATAAGCTGACTTTGTATAAAAAAGAACACCGCTTAGAGGGGGGGGAGGCGAAAGCCCTATTAAGCAGGTATATACAAAAGTATGAAGGCTATTGCTTAACGCATTGTAAGCCGCCCTGAGTCTCCGGAGAAGGGCGGCATATAACTCGAACCAATAAATAAATAAATAAATAAAATAAATTATTGTAAGCTTTTAGCAACTGCTTAGATAAGACTTTCTCCATGATGATCTGTCCCGAACGTGATGCACGTACGGTCTTTTCTGTTCTTAATCATTATCATAAGTTGATTTGTCAAGCATATATAAGATAACAGGTAAAAGTATAAACATAATTTGAATACATGAAAAGAGTAAGTAAAAAAGGAAAATTAGGACAGGGACGGTAGGCACGCTGGTGGAGGAATGGGGTGAGGTCAACAGTAGACAGTCTAAAGTTAAAGTTTTGGGGGTTTAGGGAAGAAACCACAGAGTCAGGTAGTGCATTCCAGGCATTGACCACTCTGTTACTGAAGTCCTATTTTCTGCAATCGAGTTTGGAGCAGTTTACCTTGAGTTTGTATCTATTATTTGCTCGTGTATTGTTGTGGTTGAAGCTGAAGTAGTCATTGACAGGAAGGACATTGTGGCAGATAATTTTATGTACTATGCTTAGGTCGGACTGAAGTCGGCATAGTTCTAAGTTGTTTTCCAGCGATGCACCAGTCTCTCCAGGTGTCTGTGGAGATTCTCAGTCTTCCAGGTCAAGGTTGTCCCAAAGATGCTTTTCAAAAGGCAATTGGGCTTCTGTTTTTTTCCTTTCCACTTCCCATCCAGGAACCTTCTTCAGTTCACCAGGAGCCACCATAATTGAGGTCCTCCAACTTGCTGCTGGTTGCTCTCTTCTTCTCTTTCTTTCTATCTTTCCCAGCATCGGAGCCAGTGGTGGAATTCAAATTTTTTTTGCTACTGGTTCTGTGGGCGTGGCTTGGTGGGCATGCCAGGTGGAAGGATACTGCAAAATCCCCATTCCCTCCCCACGCTTGGGGGAAGGATATTGCAAAATCTCCATTCCCTCCCCACTCTGGGGCCAGCCAGAGGTGGCATTTGCCGGTTCTCCGAATTACTCAAAATTTCCACTACCGATTCTCCAGAACCTGTCAGAACCTGCTGAATAGCACCCCCGATCAGAGCCTTCTCTAGAAAGCTGTGTTTTTCTCTCCCATAATATATTCAAAGTATGCTCATATGAGACTGGTCATGTGTGCCTTGCTGGCAACTCTGGGTTGGTTTTTTTTTTTTTATGGTTTGTTTTCTTGGCTGTCCATGTGATATGCTCCATGGCATTGGACCTGGATACCTTCGAGACCGTCTTCTGCCACCAGTAGCCTCCCACCGGCCAGTTCGCTCCCAACAGAGAGGGTCTCAGGTGCCATCGGCCAAATTATGTCGGCTGGCGACACCCAGGGGGAGGGCCTTCTCTGTGGGAGCCCCTGCCCTTTGGAATGAGCTGCCCCCAGAAATTCATAAAATCTCTGATCTCCGTGTATTTCGCTGT
Organism: Pituophis catenifer annectens; assembly: GCF_029215685.1. NCBI lineage: Eukaryota > Metazoa > Chordata > Lepidosauria > Squamata > Colubridae > Pituophis > Pituophis catenifer. Next base: position 5,956,902 of record NW_027256886.1, on the reverse strand, counting down.
GCCCTCAAAACCATGTTGTTCCGCCAGGCTGGGCTATCAATGTAAAGATTTTAATCGGTTTTAAATGGGATTTTAAATTTAGGGTTTATAAATTGGGCCTATTATTTAATAATTTTAATTATTTTTAAATTTTGTCTGTCTTTGTGTTTTTAATTAGGCTGTACACCGCCCTGAGTCCTTCGGGAGAAGGGCGATATAGAAATAAAATAAATAAATAAATAAATAAATAAATATTCTCAAGCATCTTCTTCTCCAATGTTCAAAATTTCAAAAGCATCGATATACTCTTCTTATCCTGATTCTTGTTGCACACTGAAAGTTTCTCCTCCACCTCCACCCAATTTGCTTTTCATTATAATGAAATGATGAAAAAAAGATGTGGAGACTCTAGAAAGAGTGCAGAGAAGAGCAACAAAGAGGATTAGGGGACTGGAGGCTGAAACATAGGATGAACGGTGGCAGGAATTGGGTATGTCTAGTTTAATGAAAAGAAGGACTAGGGGAGAGATGATAGCAGTCTTCCAATATCTCAGGGGGAGCCACAAAGAAGAGGGAGTCAAGCTATTCTCCAAAGCACCTGAGGGCAGGACAAGAAGCCTGAAGTGGTGTAGGGTTTCCTGCCTGGGCAGGGGGTTGGACTAGAAGACCTCCAAGGTCCCTTCTAACTCTGTTGTTCTATTCTAATACAACGGTTGTAAGTGTGAAAAATGGTCACTTTGTTTTTCAGGGCCGTTTTAACTTCAAACTGTCACTAAATGAACTGTTGTGCATCCCATGGACTGTAAAAAAATCCAAAGAAGACCTAGCCTGAGACCTCACCAAAAATAGGCAATAAGCCAAGATCGCCAAACAGAAGCTGTCATCTTTTGGTCATGAGAACTGACTCACTCGAAAAGTCAATCACGCTGGGAGTGATCAGCAGAAAAAGGAGAAGGGGCTGCCCTGGCACCCGCTGGCTGGACATTATAAAAGATGACAATGGGATGACCATGGTGAATCTGAAGGAGGCGGTGCGAGACAGAGGGGCATGGACAAGGCTGATGCATAGAGTGGCCGAGGGTCGGACATGACTGAATGGCTGACAGTGATGACAATGAGGGACCACCTTTTCCTGGTGTACCCAGAACTGCTGGCACCACTGCGTTTTATCCAGTTCAGGGGTGAAATGCTCCTGGTTCGAACCGGATCGCCCGATCCGGTAGCGATGGAGGCGGGTGGTTCGGAGAACCGGTAGCAAAAATCCCTGCCCCCCCACCCCTCCATGCCCAGCTGAGCCACGCAATCATCAGAGGCTTTTTAAAAAATTTTAAAAGCATTTTTTCTACAACCTCTTCAGCCGAAGAGGTTATAGAAAAAATGCTTTTAAAAGTAAAAACAAAGCCTCTGCCGATCAGGCAAGTCAGCTAGGATCGTCAGAGGCTTAAAAAAAAAAAAGAAAAAGCCTCTGCTGATCAGGCAAGTCAGCTGGGATCGTCAGAGGCTTTAAAAGCATTTTTTAACAACCTCTTCAGCCTAAGAGGTTGTAGAAAAATGGTTTTAAAAGTAAACCAAAAAAAAAAAAGTTGGCCACACCCACTCAATCATATTACCCCACCACCACCAAGCCACGTCCACAGAACCGGTAATAACAAAATTTACATTTCACCACTGTCCCAGTTGCATCTTTGCGATGGTCTTCAAGAGTAGGGGTCAAAGAGGCCATCTACGTTAAGACGGAACAGCCCTCTCTCAACAGAGGGGGAGGGTTACGACATCACCTGTCTCCTGTCCTTCCACACCTGTTTGCACTCTGATTCAGGTGACCCTGAGGGCACAGATAAATCTCCAAATGGCCTCAATGACTCTCAAAAAGAGGGCTAATGACCAGATGGCCGCAAGGAATATAAATCCATCCGTTCCCCACCATTCAGTCAGAACCGAAGAAGCTTTTTGGATGAGAAGCAAAATGTCTTCAAGGAAAACAAAGGAAGTCCAGTTTCCTCTTGAAAAAGCACCTTTGGGACTGGATGACTGAGTATCTCCATAGATTTTTTTTTCTTCAAGTGTAGCCCATATAGAATGCTTTTTGCTGTCAGTCCCCATCCCATTCAAGATGCTTCACAGTATTTATTTATTTATTTATTTATTGGTTCAATTTATATGCCGTCCTTCTCCGGAGACTCAGGGCGGCTTACAATGCGTTAAGAATAGCCTTCATACTTTTGTTTTTGTATATACCTGCTTAGTAGGGCTTTCGCCCCCCCCCCCTTTAAGCGGTGTTCTTTTTTATACAAAGTCAGCTTATTGCCCCCACAATCCGGGTCCTCATTTTACCTACCTCAGAAGAATGGAAGGCTGAGTCAACCTTGAGCCTGGTGAGATTTGAACTTGCAGCAATTGCAGGCAGCTGGCAGCTAAGTGCTAATTAACAGCACTTTAGTCTGCTGCGCCACCAAGGCTCTTACTAACTACAATAAAGGGAGTGTTGATAAGCCTGACCTCTTTGAATTTATCTACTTGTTTTTTAAACAATTGGTGGTAATTGGTGGTAAGTTTCCTGAATTGATGGTAAGTTTCCTTTCCCTTTAAACACCCTAGCCAAAGTCCAGCCAAAGTTACTCTCTTGATTTCTCCTAGGGCAGTGATGACAAATCTTTTTCGTGCCAAGTGCCCAAAATGCAATGCAAGCGCCCCCCTCCCGCACATGCGTGCACACCCTCCTCGCATGCGCTCCACCCCCCCCTCACCCATTTTTGGCTTCCAGGTTAGTGCACGAGAACTTCCACGCCCAAAACGGGGCATGGGGGGGCTCGCACATGCCCGCAAACCCTCGAAATGCAATGCGATCGTCCCCCGCGCATGCACGACAGAGACCCGAAGACCAGCTGGCCGGCAGGAGGCACGTGCGCATTCATGGTGGAGCTGGACTGGGGCAACGGCCGACGTGCCCACAGAGAAGGCTCTGCACGCCACCTGTGGCACACGTTTCATAGGTTCAACATCACAGTCCTAGGGCAATAAACTCAATAAACACAATAGTGGTGACGATTTGGGCCAGTTTGGGTGAACCGTTAGTTAAATTGCTGACTGGCCCCACCCAACCCCCTCCAGGAATCCCCACATGCCCCATTTTGGCTCCCAGGTAAGTGCAGGGAGGCCTACTAGGCCCAAAACAGGGTGCGGGGGAGTGGCACCCCATCCCCACCCCCGTGGCCCATTTTTGCTCCCAGGAGGCTTCAGGGAGGCCTACTAGGCCCAAAACGAGGCACAGGAGGGTGGCGTATCCCCTCCCTGCAGCCCATTTTTGCTCCCAGGAGGTGCAGGATGCCGAGTACTACCTGTCACACCCCCTGGCCACGCCCACCATAGCCACACCCATCCAGTCGGTCATTGGGGCAGAGAACCGGTTGTTAAATTGTTTGAATCCCACCACTGTCCTTGGTGCTCTCTGAATGTGGTTGTTTTCTTACAGACTTTTCATTATCCAGACTAGGTAACATCATCAGCGCTAGTGGGAGTGATGATATTATCTTAGTTTGGGTCATGAAACATCTGCAAGAAAACAGCCGAGCTCAGAGAGCACCAAGGACCTCCCTAGTTTCAACTCTGAGTTACAAATATTCTCCTTTATTGTTACAGTAATATAGTCTTTAAAAAAAACCCAGAAAAATGAAGTTCTGGAAGTCTGTTTTAGACCAGAGTGGAACTTCGCATAACTGAATATTCCTTCATGTATAAATATTCCCTTAAGGCAGACAAGTAGCAGGTCAGTCCAGGCTTATCTCTGCTAAATGGCTGGGTTTTTTTCTTTTCTGCCTGGCATCCCAGCTGTCAATCAGGAAAGTTATCACTTGGGGCATATTTTCCTCGGCTTTTGTGGACACAGAGTCCCTTCGGAAATCAACCTTGCCTCTAATGTCAGGTTTAATGAACTCCATGGAATTTCCTCCTTGCTGTGTTCTCTACCTGTGTCATAGGAGCCCTTTTGTACCCAGTTTTTTTTTTTTTAAAAAAAGGGGGGGAGTGTAAATGGGAATACGGGGAACAAAGACACTCGGTTCCCCCCATCCCTTGCACCAGCAGCAACTTCGATAGAGAGGAAGAACAACAGTAAAAGTTCGGGCTGCGCGCCAAAGTGCTACGACATTCTATCCCATTTTATGCTCAGACATTCTACGTAGAGGAAATGGATTGTCCTAAAGTCCAGACAGGACAATAAATTTCTATAATATCCAGGCTAGCTTGGGATGTCTGGAAATTTTATCCCGACTCCGATACTCCCAGGCAACGTCATTGGCTCGCAATGCACGGGTCTCTGCAACCCTCAACGTGCGTGCGGAGTTCATCAGGAAATGCCAAATTGCCGATGTGCCGTTTTGGCTTCAGTAGGAAAAAAAATGCATTGCGCGCCAAAGCATCTGCCTTCCTGCTTCTTTGTGGCTCTGGTGTAGCTTAACGTAGAGTGCAAATCAGGGGTGAAATGCTCCTGGTTCGGACCGGATCACCCGATCCGGTAGCGATGGAGGTGGGTGGTTCGGAGAACCGGTAGCAAAAATCCCTGCCCCCCCCCATGCCCAGCTGATCTGCGCGATCATCAGAGGCTTTTTTTCTTTTAAATGCCTCTGACGATCCAAGCTGAGTTGCCTGATCGTCAAGCTGAGTTTGACGAACCAAGCTGACAATCCAAGACGATGCCTGACGATCCAAGCTGAGTTTCCTGATCGGCAGAGGCATTTAAAAGAAAAAAAGCCTCTGACGATCAGGCAACTCAGCTGGGATCATCAGAGCCTTTTTGAAAGCACTTTTTTACAACCTTTTCGCCGGAGGTTGTAGATAAAATGCTTTTAAAAGTTAAAAAAAAAAAAAGCCTCTGATGAGGTAGGTGGGATAAGCGAGTGGCAACCAGGCCAGGGACAGGTTCTGGGGCATGGCCAGCCAATGTTATTACTAGTTCTCCAAACTACTACAAATTTTTACTACCGGTTCTTGTGAACCGGTGCGAACTGGGAGCAACCCACCACTGCACGTGACCATGGGGATGCTGCAACGTTGCAGCCTCCCTGCGGTCACGTGATTCAAAATTCAGACACTGGGCAACTGACTCCTACTTATGACCGTTGCAGTGTCCCTAGGTCCTGTGATCACCTTCTGACAAGCGAAGTCCACGGGGAAGCCAGATTCACTTAACAACCGTGTTACTAATTTAACAGAGCCTGGATAGCTCTGCAGACAAAGGCACTGTAATTTAATACCAGCTGTCTGCAATTAAAGTAAGTTCGAATCTCGCCAGGCTCAAGATTGACTCAGCCTTCCATCCTTTCTAAGGTAGGTAAATTGAGGACCCAGTTTGTGGGGGCAATAAGCTGACTTTGTATAAAATATACAAAAGTATAAAGGCTATTGCTTAACGCATTGTAAGCCGCCCTGAGTCTCCGGAGAAGGGCGGCATATAAATCAAAATAAAAAAAAAAACAGCTGCAGTGATTCACTTAACAACTGGGGCAAGAACGATTGTAAAATGGGGGGGGGGAATTCACATAACAACTTCCCTCAATTGTGGTCGTAAGTCGAGGATTACCTATATTGGTCTCATGCCCCCCAATCTGCTGCTTCTTTCCCCCCATTTCTGCTGACAATGCCTTTCCGCCAGACCCTCTCTTCTGATCTTATCTCCTATCCCATAATATTTGGCTAATAACCCCTTATAAGGGGACCGCTGTGAGACTCCTGGATGGGTGCCACTAAGGTGCTTTAATGACCTCTCCGTCTTTTTATAGAAGCCCACCCAACATCTGAGAACGCCAGTTTTATATCGTGGCTGACTGTCCCAGGTCGTCTCAAGCTAATTAAACCCTAGAAGTTTAGATGGGCCCTTCCCTGACTCTCCGTCCTCCCACCTTCTCTGAGGACAGCTTGCAATCTGGCCCCTAGGACTTGGGGGAGGCGAGTGGGGGAGGGGGTGGAGAGATTGTAATCAATGCAGTAGGATGGGGTGACACGAAGCTGTCACTTGAGTCACTTTGATTCCTTTAATAAATGAACGTGCTGCACGATAGAGCTACTGTAGCATGTTAAGAGCTGTCATCAGAATTTATTGATGCCACAGGAGACGGTTGGAGTCAGTGGGAAAAAATGCAGCAATTTATGGACTCTCCAAAGCCTCGGCTTCTTCAGTCACCCCCACCCCCTATTCCCGAGGCCTAATAAATCCCTACATTGTTCCTCTTCTGCTGTTCGGCCGGTGGCATTAACCGAGCAGACGGTTTACCCTGTCCCTTTGCCAATTTTCTGAGTAAGGAACCTCGCGGAGGAGGTCAATCCATCTGCTTCGCAGTCTTGCACCCACGGAGGGGAAGGGCCCACACCCCTCACCTGATAAGAGATGGACTCTATGATTTAGTGTCCCCGGCTGCTGGAGATAAAGGTGTGGGGGAGGGGAGCTGCCCTATGCTATCTTTCATGGTTTTCCATCAGTGGGCTTTGTGTTATTACCACATTAAAGGCAGAGGCTCGGTTCTACATTTTTCACCCAGGAGGACGATTGAAAATTGGGTTGGCTGAAAATGGCTCTTGTTGAGCCTCGCTCAGAAATTCTGATGGGATCATGGAGCTGAGATTTGGTCTCTTCTGCCTGCAGAAGGAGAGCATCAGAGGTGGGTTTCAGCAGGTTCTGGCCAGTTCTGGAGAAATTTTGAGTAGTTCGGAGAACCGGTAGTAAAAATTTTGACTGGCCCCGCCCCCATCTATTCTGTCTCCCAAGTCCCAGCTGATTGGGAGGAAATGGGGATTTTGCAGTAACCTTCCCCTGGATTGGGGAGGGAATGGAGATTTTACAGTATCCTTCCCCTGGAGTGGGGTGGGAATGGAGATTTTACAGTATCCTTCCCCTCCCTTCAGAAGATAGATTCAAGAGTCAGAAGGTTCTTGGCAGACATGAGCATTGGCCCCTATCCAACAAGGTGCAGTCCATGGGAGAGAAAAATTAAGGTCCTGCACTTAGGCAGGAAAAACCAGATGCATAGCAATAGCACTTAGGCTTATATACCGCTTTACAGCCTTCTCTAAGCGGTTTACAGGGTAAGCGTGTTGTCCCCAACAATCTGGGTCCTCATTTTACCCACCTGGGAAGTATGGAAAGCTGAGTCAACCTTGAGCCTGGTGAGATTTGAACTGCCAAATTGCAGGCAGCCGGCAGGCAGCAGAAGTAGCCTGCAGTACTGCACTCTAACCACTGCGCCACTGTGGCTACTGCACTCTAACCACTGTGCCACTGTAGGTATAGAAGAAGTGGCACCTGGCTCAACAGTGGTGCCTGTGAGAGATATCTAGGTGCTCTGATGGACCACCCCTTACATCTGAGCCAGCAGTTTGCCAATGCAATCCCAGGCTGCATCAACAGAGAGATATCGTCAAAAACAAGAATCAAGAATATCAAGAATAATACCACTCTATACTGCACTAGTAAGGGCACACTTCAAATAACGTGTCCAATTCTGGTCACCACGATACAGTAAAGATGCTGAGGCCCTCGAAACAGTGCAGAGAAGAACCCTGGTGGTGCAGAGGTTAGAAATCAGTATTGCAGGCTAACTCTGCCCACTGCCAGCAGTTCGATTCTGACCGGCTCAAGGTTGACTCAGCCTTCTATCCTTCCGAGGTTGGTAAAATGAGGACCCAGATTGTTGGGGGCAAATATGTTGACTCTGTAAACCACTTACAAAAGGCTGTGAAGCGCTATATAAGTCTAAGTGCTATTGCTAGTGTTAATAAAGGTTTTGATGATTTTGGAGCTAAATTGTATAATGAACAACTAAGGGAACTACTGTATTTTTCGGAGTATAAGATGCACCACCGGAGTATAAGACGCATCTACTTTTTTTGGTGAGGAAAAGAAGAAAATCTCCCTCTGCCTCTGAGCAATTTTGCCTCGTTGCAGCAAACAGCAAACAGCCTGCTTTACTTTCATTTTCGTTTTCATCATAGCTTGATTAGCACAAGGAAAAAAAAAATCTGCTCCAGCAATTTACCTCCTTGCAGCAAGCAGCAGAGCCCTGCGCAAAACAGCTGAGAGCAAATCAGCTGAGAGTCGGGAGGCCATGCTAATTAGGCTGTGCTAAAGCTGAAAGGAGCTGTTTTTTCTTGCTGTTTGCTTGTAAGGAGGTAACTGCTGCAAGGCAGAGGCCAAGGGGTGGGGGCCAGTGGGTGGGCGGGGCTACATTCGGTGTATAAGACGCACCTAAATTTTCACCCCCTTTTAGGGGGGAAAAAGATGCATTTTATACTCCAAAAAATGTGGTAGTTATGTTTAGCCTAATGAAGCGAAGGCTAAGGGGAGACATGATAGCCATCGTCCAATATTTGAAGGACTGCCATAGGGAAGAGGGGGTCAATTTGTTCCCGAGGACAGGATAAGATGCAATGGGTGGAACTCATTGGACAGAGAAACCTGGAGGAATATTGAAATCAATGTTAGTACACATGGCCACCTTTGAATCAATGTAAACATCTCTGTTGCGACAGGTAATTGGCCCTACGTCGTTACTCAAAGAAAAGCCATTTTTTAACCCAATTTTAGGGAATTTATGCAGATTTGGGAAGCACCGCTTTCAAGAGTTTTCCTGCACATGACAGAGAGCTGATTGGATGGTTGTTGAATCCTTTCCAAGTGCATAATTCTATGCATCTATGATCGTTAGTTCAACCGAGTTGGATCTTGTGAACTCTTTTCCCACATTTTTCCTGTGTTTATCAGGATTCACTGCCCCCATTTTGAGACCTTGTGACAACCAAAGCAGTGGTGAAATTCAAATTTGTTTACTACCAGTTCTGTGGGCACAGCTTGGTGGGTGTGGTGTGGTGTGGTCTGGCTTGGTGGACGTGGCTTGGTGGGCATGGCAGGGGAAGGATACTGCAAATTCTCCATTTCCACCCCACTCTGGGGCCAGCCAGAGGTGGTATTTGCCGGTTCTCCAGACTACTCAAAATTTCCGCTACCGGTTCTCCAGAACCTGCTGGATTTCACCCCTGAACCAAAGCCAATGGGGAAGCCAGATTCACTTAACGACATGTTATTAACTTAACAACTGCAGTGATTCACTTAACAATAGTAGCAAGAAAGGATGTAAAATGGGGGGGGAAATTCACTTAACAACCGTCTCAGTGATAAAAACATTTGGGGCTCTTTTGTGGTCGAAAGTCAAGGACTACTTGTAGATATTTTGTTCTGCAATCATCCTTGAAAATTCATTCCCAAATCCAGTTGAGACCCTTTGTTTGGGTAACACAATCAAGGGCCAAAATGGGGGCTTTCAGTTCACTCCTCCCCAGAACCCCTCAAATCAGGGGTCTCCAACCTTGCCAACTTCAACATGAGCCGAGGTGGCGCAGTGGTTACGGTACAGTACTGCAGCTACTTCAGCTGACTGCTAGTTCAGCAGATCAGAGGATCAAATCTCACCCGCTCAAGGTTGACTCAGCCTTCCATTCTTCCGAGGTGGGTAAAATGAGGACCCAGATTGTTAGGGGGCAATATGCTATTTAATATACTGTCTTTGGTGTAAGCCGCCCAGAGTCCTCCGAGAGTGGGCGGCATAGAAATATGACTAATAAAATAAAATAAACTCCCAGAATTCCCCAGTTAGCAAAGCTGGGAGTTGAAGTCCGCCAGGCTTAAAGTTGGCAAGGTTGGAGACCCCTGCCTCAAATGATGCCATTGGTGGCAATCCTCATGCAGCCAAAAAAAAAACTTGAATTATAGGTCAGCCTGTGATTGCAAGAACATTGCCTCCCTTCCAGATTTAAATAAGGAAGGCAGATCAAGAGATGTTGCAGTTGGACTTTTGAAAGACACCAGGGCTGCATTCACGTAAAATGTTTATTCAATCCACGGGTTTTCACACATGACATTAAGCCCTAAGATAAACCCATCGGATTCACTTCACGGGTGGTCGGGGCGCATCTGCTAGGCCTCTAATTCAATGCCGGCTGGGGAATTCTGGGAGTTGAAGTCCACACAGACGCACACACATCTCCAAGTTGCCAAGTTTGAGACAAACAGGTTCTCTAATTGATCTGAACCGGGTGTGTTGTAGGGAAGCCGGGCTGGAAGGGATCTTCTCAAGGGGCCTTTGAGGAGAAAGTCAGACCACGGCCGACGAGCAGGCAACCCGCGGAGAAAAAAGCTGCAGGCGAGGAAAAGATCCTGCCAACTTCTCCAGCAAGAAAAAAAAAAAGAAATCTTTCCATGAACTCAAACTGTTATTAACCGCATAGCCTCTCTGGATCTGCTCAGCTGGCTGGGGCACATTCAAGACGAAACCCCGGCCTATTTCAAATACGGAGCCCCTGCCCCGAGCAAAATTGCTTTCCAGGCTGCTCTTGGCCTGGTTACACACAGAGCTTAATAAGAAGCAGATGCAGCAGAGATGAGATGCAGGGGCAGCCGAAATCTCGCTTGGGAGGGCAGCAAGGAGCAATGAAGGGTCCAAGGTTAGGGTAGAAGCCAAGGGCAGGTAAGCAGGTGAGATCTAAGGCTCCACTGAGGTCCAGGCAGTGGTGGGATTCAAATAATTTAACAACCGGTTCTTTGCCCTTAAGATTTCTTCCAACAACCAGTTCACCAAACTGCTCAGAAAGTTAACAACCAGTTCTCCCAAAGTGGTGCGAACCGGCTGAATCCCAACATTGGGTCCAGGGCTGAAGGGTGCTGGCCGCAGGGAGAGCTGCCGCGTGCCATTCAGCCTCTGGCAATGATAGCCATAGCACTTAGACTTATATACCGCTTCACAGTGCTTCACAGCCCTCTCTAAGCAGTTTACAGAGTCATCTTATTTGCCCCCAACAATCTGGGTCCTCATTTTACCCACCTCGGAAGGATGGAAGGCTGAGTCAACCTTGACCTGTAAGAATTGAACTCCTGGCAGCGGGCAGAGTTAGCCTGCAATACTACCTTCTAACCACTGCGCCACCATGGCTCTTGGAAAATCTTTCTGAAGACTAAATGGAATAGCAATAGCACTTAGACTTATATACGGCTTTACAGTGCTTTTACAGCCTTCTCTAAACAGTTTACAGAGTCAGCCTATTTGCCCCCAACAATCTGGGTCCTCATTTTACCCACCTTGGAAGGATGGAAGGCTGAGTCAATCTTGAACCTCTAAGGATCAAACTCCAGGCTGTGGACAGATTTTGCCTGCAATACTGAACTTTTAACCACTGTGCCACCAGAGCTCTTATCTCCTTCCCATTTTGACCATGAAGCTTCTTCTGCATGCATCACCCTGGAAGTCTGGACAAAGACCAAATGTTGCATAGCAGCATTCCGGGCACCCTAGATCCCACTTTGTGCCTTCATCCTAGACAATCATCTTTTTAATCATTTTGCCACAGAATTCCTCCCTCTCCCCTGCTTATCATTATAGGTAATCCTTGATTTATGACTGATCACTTAGCAACCATTCAAAGTTACAATGGACCTCCCCGTAAGGTACTTACCATGCAGTTCTGAAGTTTTGACAGCTGCCCCCTCCCCCGCCCCGAGTCATGTGACCATATTTCGGGCACTCGGCAACCATTTTACATTTACACTCATTTGCAGAGACTTGGGCTACCTTGACCTTAATTTATGACATTTTTGCCAAAAACCAGCGTTTTACTTTTCAGCAAAAATATCTGACAGCAAACAGTGAGTTTGCTTAATGAACACCGTGTTTGCTTACCGACCGCTGCAAGGAAACATAAAGTCAGGTGAGTCGTGTGGATAATCCACTTCACAATGTACGATTGTAATGCGTAGGCTCCATTATGGTCATAAATCAAGGACTACTTGCCAATTATATATCATCAACAGAGTTGGAAAGTAAGGTAAAGGTAAAGGTTCCCCTCGCACATATGTGCTAGTCGTTCCTGACTCTAGGGGGCGATGCTCATCTCTTTTTCAAAGCCGAAGAGCCAGCGCTGTCCGAAGACGTCTCTGTGGTAATGTGACCGGCATGACTCAACGCCAAAGGCACACAAAACGCTGTTACCTTCCCACCAAAGTGGTTCCTATTTTTCTACTTGCATTTTTTTTACGTGCTTTCGAACTGCTAGGTTGGCAGAAGCTGGGACAAGTAACGGGAGCTCACCCCATGACGCGGCCCTAGGGATTCGAACCACTGAACTACCGGCCTTTCAATCGACAAGCTCATCATCTTAGCCACTGAGTCACCCTGTCCAACAGGGTTGGAAAGTAGGACAATCTAATTCCCATCTTAAATCTTCCATGTCCTCCCGTTCACAGCGCATTTATATCTAGCCTCCCTGGATGCAAGCAAGGATGAAAGCAAAGGGAGAAACTGGGTTCGCTCATTTCTGAATGTAAATGTTTTGAAGCCTGAATTTCAAATCAGTACAATACCATTGGTTTTCCTAGAGGGAACTCTGAAAATTAGGAAGCCTTCTGCTCCCGGCGGTCCTCGCTTAACCAGCAGCAATTGGAACCAGGAACTCCATCGCTAAACAATGCAGGCATAAGATGGGATGTCATAGGACCGCAGCACCTTACGATGGCAATTCCAGCGGGCTCAGTCTTTAGGTGAAGTCTGCACGGTCTTAGTGTCTTGTGATCACGTGATCGCCATTTGCTACCTCCTACCAGCTTCCCCAATGACCTTGAACTGTCAGGGAAGGACATAAATGGTGATAGCAAGATGTCACAATTGTCATAGTTGCAAACTGGTTTCCAAGTGCCCAAACTGCAGATGTGTGACCATGGAGATAGGATAGAATGGAATAGAATAGAATAGAATAGAATAGAATAGAATAGAATAGAATAGAATAGAATAGAATAGAATAGAATAGAATAGAATAACAGAGTTGGAAGGGACCTTGGAGGTCTTCTAGTCCAACCCCCTGCCCAGGCAGGAAACCCTACACCACATCAGACAAAAGGTTATCCAACATCTTCTTAAAAATTTCCAGTGTTGGAGCATTCACAACTTCTGGAGGCAAGTTGTTCCATTGATTAATTGTTCTGTCAGGAAGTTTCTCCTTACTTCTAGGTTGCTTCTCTCCTTGATTAGTTTTCACCCATTGCTTCTTGTCCTGCCCTCAGGTGCTTTGAAGAATAGGTTGACTCCCACTTATTTGTGGCAGCCCCTGAGATATTGGAAGACGGCTATCATGTCTCCCCTAGTCCTTCTTTTCATCGAACTAGATATACCCAGTTCCTGCAACCGTTCTTCATATGTTTTAGCCTCCAGTCCCCTAATCCTCTTTGTTGCTCTTCTCTGCACTCTTTCCAGAGTCTCCACATCCTTTTTACATCGTGGCGACCAAAACTGAATGCAGAATGCAGTATGCAGATGTTGCAACATCAGCAATTGCAAGGACTCATCATACGTCACCTCATTTGTGCTGTTGTAACTTCAACAGATCGCTGAGCGAGGGGACATTAAACAAGGAGTACCTGTAAGGCAGGGGTGAAATCCAGCAGGTTCTAACAGGTTCTGGAGAACCGGTAGCAGAAATTTTGAGTAGTTCGGAGAACCGGCAAATACCACCTCTGGCTGGCCCCAGAGTGGGGTGGGAATGGAGATTTTGCGATATCCTTCCCCTGCCACGCCCACCAAGCCACGCTCACAGAACTGGTAGGGAAAAATGTTGGATTTCACCCCTGCTGTAAGGGCCCAATATGTCAGGCATTTGGAGTGAGTTCTCGGACCCCCTGGCCGCCTTTCTGCGAGGAAAGCCACCACAAACTACCTTCCAAAAAATGTATACCCCATCAAAAAAAAAAAAAAAAAAAAGGCTGCCTATTCCTTTTTTCCATGTCTTAAAAAAAAGGGGGAAAGCAGGAGGTCCAGGGACAAACTGCTGATCCGCCTATTTCTCCTTCCTGCCTATTGCAGACAAGAAGGATAAAATGGATTTTGGCATCTTCCTCCCAAACCTTTGCAGGGGGAAAAAAAAAATCAAGGGGGATTAAGCTGCTGCAGTCAGCAAACGAAGTCCTTAGAACGGTTCGTCATCAGCAACTTGGCTGGGATTGAGGCAGCTTCTACCAAAGATTCAGTCATGGGAAGGAGGATTAATTAATGTGTCCTTTTCAAATCATTTCCCTTTTTTTTTTTTTTTGCATGGCCCTAATCTGGAGCTGCTTGAGACCAGCCCCCTCCCTCTAATTCCCGCAGTGCACAACTTCCAAGAAGCTGAAAAACACGCTCTAATGAGCTTGGTTCCAAAAGCTGGTGCTGCAATGCCTCCCGGAGCCAACTGAGGTGTGTAGGACACAACAAAGGTTGTCTAGCTACACACAAGATGCTGCTCGGTCTTTCTTCTCCAGGGCTGGGTGGTTTTTAACATTTTAAGGGTGCTGCTGGAGGTGCGCCATCCATCAGGAGCCATGGTGGCGCAGTGGTTAGAATGCAGTATTGCAGGCTTACTCTGCCGACTGTCAGCAGTTCGATCCTGACCGGCTCAAGGTTGACAAGGATCAACCTTGATCAACCTTGACAAGGATGTTGTTCCATCCTTCTGAGGTAAAATGAGAACCCAAATTGTTGAGGGCAATAGGCTGGCTCTGTAAACTGCTTAGAGAGGTTGTAAAGCACTGTGAAGCGGTATGTAAGTCTAAGTGCTATTGCTATCAGGGCTGTGGGCAGGGTGTGGTCACAAAAGGCAAGATGCCACAATGGTGCGGACAAAACTTTGACTAATAGGAGCCTCAACTGCCCTATCGTAACTGCCATTTTGACTTGGCATTGGGAGCAGTCAGCGTTGTGGCTCGCCAGCGGCCTGCGCGGATCGTGGCTGATCCCGATGAAGAGGAGGCTGGTGTGGTGTCACACCAGCAGCCTGCACAGCCAGCGCTCGTGTCGGACAGCGAGGAGGCTGAAGAGGATGTGATGCCAGAGGCAGAGACTCAGCCAGGGCCTTCAGAACCTCCAGAGGCTCCTTCAAGTGGAGAGAGCGAAGTGGAGGAGCCTCTCTTCAATGGTCGGACACGCAGGGCTGCCAAAAGGCAGGAGTGGCTACTCAGGAGGAGGAGGTCCACTCAAGAGTAAGGCTTGAGGATAATTGGCCACTCCCTTAGCCTATTTAATTCACATGCCGTTAGTAAGTTTCTTGCTGGAAACAACTATTATCAGAGTATTTTGGTAGAAATGCTCTTTTTTTTAGATCAAGTCAGCTGTAAAAGAATGTCTTGCTTTTCCAGTCACTTTGTAGATGGCTGAGACTCCGCTCTGACCAGCCAAAGTTACAGTGTTACCGGCCAGGTGACCTAAATTATCATGCTATCTTCAAGAGAATTAGAGATTAATCTTTTTCCCCAGTCCCGCGCAGGACAAGCCAGGGAGAAAAATAATTCAAGGGGATTCACTAAATGCATAGTGAAAGGTGAGTCGGTACTTGTTATCAGCGTCTCCTTGGGCTTCTTGAGCTTCTCTAGACTGGGTAATCCAAGGATAGAAAGAAATGGCTGCTCTTCAGACAAAGCAGATTTCCAAGTGCTCATTTTGGGAAACTAAGTAAACAAACAGCCTTTGAAGTTTCAGAGTTTTGCCAAGGGAGCATCTAAGCTCTCTGGTATTTTGCAATTGTCCATATCCCTGCTTGAAGAACCGAAGGGGTACTTCCACGCAAATGTTAACATCGCCGTGAAAAGGCCCTTGTATGTTCCTGAGCAGGCATATAGATCAGTGATGAAATCCAATTTTTTTTTTTTTACTACCGGTTCTGTGGGCGTGGCTTGGTAGGCGTGGCAGGAGAAGGATATTGCAAAATTCCCATTCCCTTCCCATTCCAGGGGAAGGATACTGCAAAATCCCCATTCCCTCCCCGCTCTGGGACCAGCCAGAGGTGGTATTTGCTGGTTCTCCGAACTACTCAGAATTTCCGCTACCGGTTCCCCAGAACTTGTCAGAAACTGCAGGATTTCACCCCTGATATAGATGGACATAAGGGCTCTTTTTGGAGGAGGAAGAGGAGAGAGGAGGGGGGAGGAGGAGGAGGATTAGGATTGTACTTTGAACAGTTGCTAAAGGAACAGTTGTAAATCAAGGACTACTTGTAGTCTAGCAAAACCCACCACTGTAAGAGAGGAACCAGGTAGGGGAGGAGATGACAAAAGGATCAGGATAATATAAGGTGTTTCTGGTGCTTTCCGGAGGGAGGGAGGGAGGGAGGGAGGGAGGGAGGAAGGAGGAGGAGGAGGAGGAGGAGGAGGAGGAGGAGGAGGAGGAGGAGAAGAAGAAGAAGAAGAAGAAGAAGAAGAAGAAGAAGAAGAAGAAGAAGAAGAAGAAGAAGAAGAAGAAGAAGAAGAAGAAGAAGAAGAAGAAGAAGAAGAAGAAGGGCCTACTCTAGCACTTTTGTTTGTTTTGTTATGGACATTGAAGAATAGCACTACTAACGGACAAAAAAGAATCACATATTTTCATATTTTCAGTTGATGTAGCTGAAATATTTAGTTTTTGTTCAAGGTGTGTAATTTGTTTCTTATTCCACCAAACGTACTGATATTTATAGGATGATTTTGAAACAGCTTTTCCATAATCTACCTATTTTGATTCTCAGATATTGGCATTTTTTTTTCATATTTCCCATTTTTTTTCCCTTCAAGTCTGCCATCCCCACGTATTGGTGCATCAAAATTAAATCACTCTTTTCTTTTCAATCATCATTATAGCTGATGTATTGTGTTCTAACTGGTGATCAGTTTATATGTTTTTGTAGTAGTAGTAATGACTTTATGCAGTGGTGGGATTCAAGTAATTTAACAACCGGTTCTGTGCCCTAATGATTTCTTCCAACAATCAGTTTGCCAAACTGCTCAGAAAGTTAACAACCGGTTCTCCCGAAATGGTGCGAACCGGCTGAATCCCATCACTGACTTTATGGCCACGGAAGTGTTTCTGAACAATGCTAGCTCCCTCAGCTAAGAAATGGAGACGAGCACCATCCTTAAGAGTCAGACACAACTGGGCAAGGGAAACCTTTACATTTGCCTTTATGAAAGGCTAACAGTGTTAAGGTCATTCTGATCTCCAAAGGGGGGTGGGGGACGTGCCCATAGAACAGAAGCCACAGCAGAAAAAGCTCCTGGTCCCTGCCAGCTGATCATTTTTGGCTGACGGGGTTTGAATTCTGCCCATCTGGTTGGACGGGTAGAGACTTTATAGGGGGGAAAAAAAACCCCAGCTCCTGCCACATCCCACATAAAGCAGAAACGCTACGTTGGCTGAATGCAACCTGCATATTCCATTACTGGTCAATCTGCAAAAAATAAAAATTTTAAAAAAGGGGTGGGTGGAATTGCAGAGTGCCCTGCTAATTGCCTGGGACACGCGGCCCTTGTTCGGAATAGGAAACGCCAGAGGCAAAAGTGCTCGCCAGCCGTATCCAGGCCGTAGTTCCAGGGTCTTGCTTGCCATACAGAATCCACGTTCTCAGTTATCACGGTGTAGGTGGCTGCATCCAGACCATCCTTGGGCTTCCTGGAGGCAGAAAAGCAATGGGGAGTGGGGGAACCAGAGCAGATGAGATAGGAAAGGAGGCATTCCGAAAAAGGAAGGCATTAGCAACCTGCTGTGCAACAGGGTGGGGGGGGGGAAAAGGAAAGCTGAGATTTATCTCTGGAGCTGAACAGGCTGTTACACGCACTGCCCATGAGGATGAATGGACTCTGTCACACCTGGTTAAAAGTCTGTAGAGCTGCTCACTCATCCAGGTCATGGTTGTCCTAAAGGTGCTTTTTCGGAAGGCAACTGGACTGCCAAAAAAAGCCAACACAGTTCTAGGCTGCATAAACAGAGGGACAGAATCAAGATCACGTGACGTGTTAATACCACTTTATAATGCCTTGGTAAAGGCCACGCTTGAAATACCGCATCCAGTTTTGGTCGCCACGATGTAAAAAAAGATGTGGAGACTCTAGAAAGAGTGCAGAGAAGAGCAACAAAGATGATTAAAGGGCTGGAGGCTAAAACATATGAAGAACAGTTGCAGGAACTGGGTATGTCTAGTTTGATGAAGAGAAGGACCAGGGGAGACATGATAGCAGTCTTCCAATATCTCAGGGGTTGCCAGAAAGAAGAGGGAGTCAAGCTATTCTCCAAAGCGCCGAGGGTAGAACAAGAAGCAATGGATGGAAACTAATCAAGGAGAGAAGCAACTTAGAACGAAGGAGAAATTTCCTGACCGTTAGAACAATTAATCAGTGGAACAAGTTGGGAATGCTCCAACACTGGAAGTTTTTAAGAAGAGGTTGGATAACCATTTGTCTGAAGTGGTGTAGGGTTTCCTGCCTAAGCAGGGGGTTGGACTAGAAGGCCTCCAAGGTCCCTTCCAGAGGTGGGTTTCAGCAGGTTCTGACCAGTTCTGGAGAACTGGTAGCGGAAATTTTGAGTAGTTCAGAGAACCGGTAATAAAAATTCTGACTGGCCCCATCCCCATCTATTCTCTGCCTCCTAAGTCCCAGCTGATCAGGTAGAAATGGGGATTTTGCAGTAACCTTCCCCTGCCACGCCCACCAAGCCATGCCACGCCCACCAAGCCACACCCACAGAACCGGTAGTAAAAAAATTTGAAACCCACCACTGTCCCTTCCAATTTTGTTATTCTGTTATTCTATATTCCTTGCGGACAGCTGGTCATTTGCATTCTGGTCATTGGCAGAACAACCCTCTAAAAAGGATGCAAATGAGCAGCTGTCTGCCAGGAATATCAATCCTTCCATTCCCCACCATCCAGTCAGAACTGAAGAAGCTTCTTGGATGAGAAGCGAAACATCTTCAAAGAAAAAAAACCCAAGAAAATCCAGTTGCCTCCTGAAAAAGCAACATTGGGACGACCTTTGCCCTGTACTTTTCCCTTCCCTTTTCCCTCCCTTATTTTCCTACCATTTTCTTTTTTATATATTTTTTGTATTTTATATTATAAACTAATGGAAAAAGTAGCCCATGTTGAATGGTATAGCAAAGCCCGACATCAGGAGTTGACCATGTGAAATGTTTTATGACATTTTGTATAGGTGGTTACTAATTTAGCAACAGAAGTGATTCACTTAACAACTGTGGCAAGAAAAGTCGTAAAATGGGGCAGAACTCACTTAATAACTGTCTTGTCAATCGGAGCCAGAGTCAATCTGTGTAGTGGTTAAGGTGCTGTCCGAGAAATCAGGAGACTGTGAGTTCTAGTTCCACTTTAGGCATGAAAACCGGATGGGTGACTTTGGGCCAATCACCAGGAGGCTGTGAGTTCTAGTCCCACCCTAGGCATGAAAGCCAGCTGGGTGACTTTGGGCCAATCACCAGGAGGCTGTGAGTTCTAGTCTCACCCTAGGCATGAAAACCAGCTGGGTGACTTTGGGCCAATCACCAGGAGGCTGTGAGTTCTAGTCCCACTCTAGGCATGAAAGGCAGCTGGGTGACTTTGGGTCAGTCAGTCCCTCTCTTTCAGCCCAACTCACGAGGCAAGGTTGTTGTTCTAAGAAAAACAGGAGTAGGAAGGAGCATTGCTATATTCACTGCGTGCAGCTACTTATAAAAGTAATAAAAGCAGAATTTAAAAAAAAATCTTAGAATAATAATTTCCCCCCTGCAGCCCTTACTTACCCCTCTCCAAGAAATGATGGGGAACGGGTGAGTGCGTTGCACGCCTCTTCTTGGATTCTACGATGGCAGTTCGTGAGCGAAACGCATCCCAAGGAAGAAAGCTGAGATTTCCCTTGGCGTCTCCCATTGTTATTGGAAGGAGCCATCTTCAGTCCCAATAGCCTGTAAATCAGACTTGGCTGTATCTCCTGCTAGAATCGGTGTAAGTGTCGATGGAAACAACGCTCCCATTGATGCTCAACGTTGGCCCCTAAAAGGTTTTGGGTTTCCCGTCCACTTTCCCTTCGTTTCTCGCGGGGTGTAATTACGGAGCGATGGGAGGAACTCAGACGATTCGGTTACAATTCTTTGGACAAAACGCACAACTCAGGGACTTTTGTGGATGCCCCCGATTTGCCATGGCTGGTTTTCAGTTTCCCAGATCTTGCTTTGCCTTGAGTTGGGGGGGGGGGTCTTTGTTAAAGTGGGGGGGGAGAGGGAGAGAGAGTTATTTTCAAGGATTCCCAACCAGATTAGTTAGGCCAAATTCAGCCCTTCTCCAACAGTTAACCCGAGGATTATGTGTAACTGGCGAGATGCTGGAATTAGAGGAGGAAAAAAAATAAATATAATAAATATGGCATGGTGGGTGTGGCAGGGGAAGGATACTGTAAAATCTCCATTCCCACCCCACTCCAGGGGAAGGATACTGTAAAATCTCCATTCCCTCCCCACTCCAGGGGAAGGATACTGCAAAATCCCCATTTCCTCCCGATCAGCTGGGACTCGGGAAGCAGAGAATAGATGTGGGCGGGGCGAGTCAGAGGTGGTATTTACCGATTCTCTGAACTACTCAAAATTTCTACTACCGGTTCTCCAGAACTGGTCAGAACCTGCTGAAACCCACCTCTGGTGTTTTTCCAACTTGGCAACTTTAAGAGGTGTGGACATAAAGCGGACGGGCTGGGGAATTCTGGGAATTGAAGTCCACACTTTTCAAAGTTGCCAAGTTGGAAAAACACAAATACAGAACACGAAGAGGGTAATTGAGGTCTGGATGGGACGAAACAGGCTCCAATTCAACCAGAGGTGGGATTCAGCCGGTTCGTTCTGGTTGAGGAGAACCGGTATTTGTGACAGATGGGCCCCACCTGCCCATCTGTCCCGGCGGCTATGCTGTCCTATTTAGCTGCGTTTTTTAAGCCGTGTGCATGCGTGCAAGCATGCATGCATGCGAGCAAAGCACATGCACAGAAGGCTGCACATGCATGGAAGGTGCACATGCAAGTGAAGTCAGCGTGTGCACGCTCTCTCACACATTTTCAGTGCTGGGGTGAACTGGCTGTAAAGCCCACCTCTGGATTCAACCCTAGCAAGACTGAGTGGCTGTGAGTATTTGGACCCTCCAGAGACAAGGTTTTGCCATCTTTGGTTCTGGATGGGGTCCAGACACGTCCAGTACACAATCTGGGATCTTCCTGGAATCACAGCTCCTATTTGAAGATCAGAGGACAATTGTGGCTAAAAGAATCCTTGTACATCTTTGGCGATGTGCCAGTCGTTCACACTCCTGGATCAGGAGCAGTGGTGAAATCCAATTTTTTTTACTACCGGTTCTGTGGGCGTGACTTGGTGGGCATGGTGTGGCTTGGTGGACATGGCTTGGTGGGCGTGGCAGGGGAAGGATATTGCAAAATCTCCATCCCCTCCCCACTCCTGGAGGAAGGATGTTGCAAAACATCCATTCCCACCCCACTCTGGGGCCAGCCAGAGGTGGTATTTGCCGGTTCTCCGAACTGCTCAAAATTTCCGCTACCGGTTCTGCAGAACCTGTCAGAACCTGCTGGATTTCACCCCTGATCAGGAGGCCCTGCTCACCATCACCCATGTCTTGATAACGGTTGCAGTGTCCTCAGGGTCCTTTTTGTAAACCTCTGATGAAAAAAGTCAATTTGGAAAGCCAGATTCACTTAACAACCGTGTTAGTAATTTAACAACTGCAGTGATTCACTTAACAACCGTGGCAAGAAAAGCCGGAAATTTGCGGCAAAACTCACTTAACAAATTTCTCACTTAGCAACATAAATGTTGGGCTCAATTCGGTGGGTAGCTCCTGGTTCGGTCCAGGTCCTATAGAACCGGTAGTAAAACTGGCGGGAGGCTCCACCCACCTGTCACAACGTCATCATAGGTGATCTGCGCACACGCGCATGGTCCCATTGCAAACCGGTAGTATAGGTAAGTAGAACCCACCCTGGGCTCAATTGTGGTTGTAAATCAGGGATTACCCGTATTCAGTTTTGGATTGCTTTTACTGGCTTTTAGTGTTTTATTGTTTTAGAACTGTAAGCCACCCAGAGTCACTTGGTTGAGATGGGCGGCCATAGAATTTAAACAAATAAATATTCTCTAACTCATGTCTTCTAGACCATCCAACACACACTTTTAATGTTGTTCCACGGTAAGGAAAACTATTGAAATGCAGGCCCTCAATTTTTTATCAGTGGGCTCCTTTGAAACACACTATTGTGACCCCAACTCTTGAACCTGTCCTAACAGAGGAAGAGGACTCAGAAGGTGATGGGGAGGAACTGATAAGGCCTCCCTCTCCAGGACCCTCCTCTCTGGCAATGCCTCAGGTTCCATCCAAAGGCCAAGAGGAACAGCCTGGGATATGCCAGGAGGAAAGCATATCGGAACAACAACAGATAGGGAGCGAGGATGATGAATCCTGGCTTGATCCCAGGCAGCGTCGGAGGGAGAAGCGTGCGCAGCAACGAAAGAGGCGTGGGAGGGCCAGAGATTGAGCTGAGTCACTGAGCCACACCCCACAAGCAATAAAAGTGGGTGTGATTGCTCTTCAGGCTTTGTGACGGTCAAAGTTAAAAACCTGAGAGTCACATCACGTTACCTGAAATCTGGCTTGTGCATATTTGGACTGGACCTTGGCTAACTCTTGCTTCGTGGATTACTTTTTGCTACTGAACTGGACTGAGGATAAACTCTCTCTTGCTGACTGTGAGTGAAAACTGACTTGGCAGGCATTTCACAGTTTACTGCTAAAACTCTTATCTGCAAGGGTTTCTAGTCTGATTGCTTAATAAAATTTGGCAGGCGTGCCTGGTTGTGTGTTTGCCTGTGTGGGGAAGGGGGACAGAACACACACTAACACACACACATACTTGATCTTAGCTGATTTGGGGGGAGGAACCTAAGCAGAATTGGATCGTTAGTAACTGGATGGATGGCTTAGTGGTTAAAGTCGCTGAGCTTATCAGCTGGAAAGCTGACTTCTCGCATTCAAGACCCGAGTGCCACTAGATGGGATGAGCTCCCGTTACTTGCCTCAGTTCCCCCAAACCTAGCAGTTTGAAAGCATGCAAATGCAAGTAGATAAATAGGTACCACTTCGATGGGGAAGGGAAGGACGTTCTGTATTTTCATGCTGGCCACATGACCACGGAAGCATCTTCGGACAACGCTGGCTCCCTGATCTAAGAAATGGAGATGAGCACCGCGCCCTAGAATCAGACACGACTGGACAGGTGAAAACTTTAGTAACCGGGCAGGAGACCACCAGGAAATCTCAGAGATGTAGACTAGACTGGGAAATCAAATCAGGAGTGAAAGCAATAGCAAAACCACTTTCAAGCCGTTGCCGAGCAAAGTCTCCAAGTGATCCATGTCAAATATTTCTCTTTAGTGCGGCCTCCTCTGACTACCCTTTGATGCAGCAGACTTTGCCTGCAACCAAATTCCGCCGCCATCCTCCGTCTCATTTGCCTAATGCTAGCAAACGGTGTCAATCACGGCAGGGAGGTATCCTCCGTTTGACCCGGCATTTGTGAGGATCTGGCCTGCCTTCCCGTCCGTTAGCCTGTTAAAGCGACGTCTAGGCATGAAATGGGATAGTGCCGTCCTCAATTCGAGTGACACCTTCATTTTCGCTCGGCAGATGGAAGGGCTGCCTGCTTGGACCCTTTGCGATTCCTGTAATCCCCACTGGCCACAAAGATGGAGGGGTATGCTGCACAAATACGCACCGTCCTGTGTGTTGTGTATGCAATTGTGTGTGTATGTGTGCCTGAGCTTAGCCGCTTAGGCTCCCAAGGGCACTCTATCCCCCTTCAGAGGCTTCTCTAAGCTCTGCCTAAGCTGTCTTTCAAGTTATCTCACATTTTTCCTCCCAAATGAAGGCCTGCCTTTGACTTGTAAAGGGGGATTTAGTCACGGGAGCATATTATCTTAAACAGCTCACCTTCACCCGAAAGGACGAAATGCCAACCCAGGAAGGGAGGAAGGAAATGAAGAATTTCAAGGAAGAAAAATCCCAGGAGCAAGAGGGAAGTGGGGAAGGTTTGATTAGCATTGTGTTCCAATCCTAGCTTGTCATTAATTAAATTTGTTTCCTCCGGGCAAGACTGGGTAGAATCCAGAAGCTTTCAGAGCTTCAAGCTTTCAGTTAAAATAGATCCCCCGTACATTGTGTTTCTCGGCCTCAGCAACGCTGCACTTCAACTCCCAGAATCCCTCAGCCAGCATGCATGGATTTCAAGCTCCCAGAATTCCCCACTCGGCATGGTTGGGGAACTCTGGGAGTTGAAGTCCACCCATCTTAAAATGGCTGAAAAACTCTTCCATATATACCGGTAGGTAGTCCTCAATTTACAACCACAATTGAGCCCAGAATTTCTGTTGCTGAGTGAGATGGTTGTTTAGCGAGTTTTGCCCCATTTTAGGACTGTTCTTGCCACAGTTGTTAAGTGAATCACTGCAGGTGTTAAGTTAGCAACATGGTTGTTAAGGGAATCCTGATTCCCCATTGACTTTGCTTGTCAGAAGGCCGCAGAAGGGGATCATGTGACTCCAGGACACTGCAACTGGTCGTAAATATGAACCAGTTGCTAAAAAATGATCACGTGACCTGGGGACACAGCAACGGTCATAAATATGAAGCAAAATTTTGATCATGTGCCTATGGGGATGCTGCAACAGTCGTAAGTGTGAAAAACGGTCATACCGTAAGTCACTTTTTTCAGTGCCATTGTAACTTTGAACGGTGCTAACCGAACAACGGTTCATTTAGTGACTGTTCAAAGTTACAACAGGCACGGGGGAAAAAGTGGTGACTTATGACCGTTTTTCACACTTACAACCTTTACAGCATGTGATCAAAATTCAGACGATTGGCAACTGCTTCATACTTATGACCGTCGCTGTGTCCTAAGGTCACATGATCATTTTTTGGTGACCTTCTGACAAGCCAAGTCAGTGGGGAAGCCAGATTCATTTAACAACCAGATGGCTAACTTCACAACTGCTGTGATTCACTTAACAACTGCGGCCAGAAAGGTCGTAAAATGGGATCAAAACTCACTAACTCATTATCATTAACCAATGTCTGGCTTAACCACAGAAACGTTGGGCTCCATTGTGGTCGTCAGTTATACAATTGTATATAATTATACAATTATAATTTATAATTATAAAGATTTATAAATTGCTTCAGATACTCCCAAGCTTCACCTAATTCTGAAAGGGAATATGGTTTTTTGTTGTGTTTCCAAGTGTCCCTCTTCCTCCTTCTCTTTATCACTTCGGCCTTCTTGCTGAAATCTTTTTATCTTCTCCACTGTCTCTGTCTCGGCCTCTCTTTCTTCTTGTCCAAGAATTCCAATTGTCACCCGACATCAAACAAGTTAAGTAAAGGACCCGTTTCTTAGCCTGATCATCTTAACCCGAAAACATTCCATCCCGTAACTGAGGAGAATCAAATAAATCCTCCTGAAATAATGAGGGTTAAGTCTCCTACTCTCTGTGGTTTCTCTATGCCAATAGTTTTGTTGTCTTAGAGCAGTGTTTCTCAACCTTGGCAGCTCTAAGATGTTTACAGAATAACAGAGCTGGAAGGGACCCTGTAGGTCATCTAGTCCAACCCCCCGCCCAAGTAGGAGACCCTACACTAGTTGTCTGCAACCTTAAGCACTGTGAAGCGGTATATAAGTCTAAGTGCTATTGCTATTGTATCTTTTATCATCCACCTCACCTCTCTGTTATCCGTAACCACTGCTTAGTCCACCTCTGGTCCTTCTAGAGGCCATTTTCTCTTCTTCCAGATTCCCACAAGCAACCATTTATCCCTTTTCCCCCATGCGAACATCTTCCTTTCTCCTCTTGTGTAGCCCAGTCCTTAGTAATCCCTTCGGGAGGTTGTAAAACCCCCAGCCCCTTAAGTAGCACAGATGGCGCTGGCTACTAGCCTCTGAAAGCAGACTCCATATATCATGTTTGAGCCGTGTCTCCTCTGGCACCAGAGAAAAGGGAATGATGGGACAGGAATGTTCACGGGGAGGTCAAAAGCGTTCCAGCCCCCTCCCACTACTACTCTCCCCACCCCACCCCAAACCCCTCGGGAACTGCTTGTTACAACCTGGGACCAGCCTCCTCCTGGGGTGATCCTGGAGTTGGCAGCTTGGTTCAAGGATGCTGATGTATGGCTTGGAGTCGTGCATCAGACAGGAGAAATTAAATGCAGGACAAAGCATCAAATATGTTCCTGGCTGGCTGAGAATCCACATATTCTACCCTGGAAAAAGGAGCAGCCTATAAAACCTAGACCAATCCCACCATAACCAATAAAGGAGGATATTTGTAGCTCTGGGTTGAAATGAGGGGGGTCCTCGGTGCTCTCTGAGCTTGGCTGCTTCCTTGCAGGCGTTTCATGACCCAAACTAGGTAATATCATCAGTGCTACGTTAGCTAGCTAGGTAAGAGCTACCAACATTTAATGGTTTTAAATGGTTTTAATGGGGTTTTTAAATTTTTGATTTTCTTGATTCTGGGTTTTAAATTGGGAACTTTTCGATTTTGCAGATCTGGGATTTTAAATTGGAAATGCCGATGATTTAATTTATTTTTAGTTTTTTCGTAACTTTTGTACTATCTGTGTTTTAAGTTTGGCTGTCCACTGCCCTGAATCCCCCTAGGGAGAAGGGCCGTATATAAGTGGAATGAATAAATAAATAAATAAATAAATAAATAAATAAATAAATAAATAAACAAACAAACATCTAGTTTAGGTAATGAAACATCTGCAAGAAAACAACCGAGCTCAGAGAGCACCAGGAACCCCTCAAAACCCAACAAGGTTCTGAACCCTAAAATTAAGCCCATTTTTGCTTAATAGTGTGTGGGGGAAGTACTCCACCTCTCTGAATTCACACAGAATTCAGGCAAGTGGGGGTATTCACTCATTCCCCCAACAGAGGTGGCAAGGGGCTTGATCTCCAAACAATCAGACACCAACACATTTGTTTTCCCAACCGTACCGTGGTCAGCCTGCAGTTGACCCAAGAGATACAGCCTATCTCCCATGTGGTCAAAGACTGTGCTCACCAATCTACTTTCACAGAGCTTTGCATAAAAATGTTATGTGTATATTCCAGGAAGGAAGGAAGGAAGGAAGGAAGGAAGGAAGGAAGGAAGGAAGGAAGGAAGGAAGGAAGGAAGGAAGGAGAAGAGGAAGAGGAAGAAGAAAGGAGGAAAGGAGGAAGGAAAGAAGGAACGAAGGAGAAGAGGAAGAGGAAAGGAGGAAGGAAGGAAGGAGAAGAGGAAGAGGAAGAAGAAAGGAGGAAGGGTGGAAAGGAGGAAGGGAGGAAAGGAGGAAGGAAGGTAGGAGAAGAGGAAGAGGAAAGGAGGAAGAAAGGAAGGAAAAGAGGAAGAGGAAGAAGAAAGGAGGAAAGGAAGAAGGAAGGAGAAGAGGAAGAGGAAGAGGAAGAAGAAAGGAGGAAGGAGGAAGGAAGGAAGGAGAAGAGGAAGAGGAAAAGGAAAAGGAAAGGAAAGGAGGAAGATGGTAGGAAGGAAGGAAGGAAAGAGGAAGGGAGGGAGGGAGGGAGGAGAAGAGGAAGAGGAAAGGAGGAAGGAAGGAAAAGAGGAAGAGGGGAGAAAAGGAAAGGAAAGGAAAGGAAAGGAAAGGAAAGGAAAGGAAAGGAAAGGAAAGGAAAGGAAAGGAAAGGAAAGGAAAGGAAAGGAAAGGAAAGGAAAGGAAAGGAAAGGAAAGGAGGAAGATGGATGGAAGGAAGGAAGGAAGGAAGGAAGCAAGGAAGGAAGCAAGGAAGGAAGGGAAGAAATGTTCAGGCATGAGTGCAATTATTTCAGAGCCATTTCACTCATCAAATAAGATGGTTTCCATTTTTAAAAATTTTCCTAATCAAAATAGCAAATCGCAGGACAAGGCAAGAGACATTATCAGGAAAGAGGCCAAGCCTTCGAGAAGGCTGGAATGGAGCAGAGGTGGGATCAGAGATTAACAGTGTTATTACAAGGCAAAGTACAAGCTCTGTTGAATATAAAGGGGTTTATTTCTAAGTAAATTTGCTGAGGAATCAGTAAAATAAAGTTGCGGGGGAGGAAAGGAACAGCTTTCACAAAGCATTGACTTGCTCTTTCAATTTCCCAGTGTTTTGATCGCTGTAATAATTTTAATTATGCTTACAGGTGCCAATGACAACACGGGTTTGTTATATATTAGTGCAGACAAGAAGAGCCTGGGGCTTAATGTAACCCTCCAATCCTATTTTTCAGCCCCCACACGTCTTCAGCTCAAACTAACAAAACGTATAGCACGATGCCAAGTTTTTATCACAATACTGTCTTTGTTGTTAACATGCTAATGAAAAAAAGTGCATTCGGTGGGAGAATGCACCTATTTTCTGTTGTGATTGCATTCATCCTAGGACCACAAATAGAATTATAGAATTATAGAGTGCAGAGAAGAGCAACAAAGAGGATTAGGGGATTGGAGGCTAAAACATATGAAGAACGGTTGCAGGAACTGGGTATGTCTAGTTCAATGAAAAGAAGAATTAGGGGAGACATGATAGCAGTCTTCCAATATCTCAGGGACTTCCACAAAGAAGAGGGAGTCAAGCTATTCTCCAAAGCACCCGAGGGTAGGATAAGAAGCAATGGGTGGAAACTCATCAAGGAGAGAAGCAACCTAGAACAAAGGAGAAATTTCCTGACAGTGAGAACAATTAATCAGTGGAACAACTTGCCTCCAGAAGTTGTGAATGCTCCAACACTGGAAGCTTTTACGAAGATGTTGGATAACCATTTGTCTGAAGTGGTGTAGGGTTTCCTGTCTAAGCAGGGGGTTGGACTAGAAAATCTCCAAGGTCCCTTCCAATTCTATTCTATTCTATTCTATTCTATTCTATTCTATTCTATTCTATTCTATTCTATTCTATTCTATTCTATTCTATTCTATATATAATTTAAAAAGATCCTAAAATTGCAATTCTAAGACCATCACTGTGTCAAAGGCTTTAACATTTCTGAAGTCTTCTTTTATATTTTTTTTTAAATAAAAGTGGGGTACCCTTTTGCAAAAGGGCCACAATACAGGTAGTCTTCGATTTACGACAGTTCATTTAGTGACCATTCAAAGTTACGACGGCATTGAAAAATGAGACGGGACCGTTTCTCACACTTACACCCGTGGCAACATCTCCCGTGATCACGTGATATAAATTCAGGCGCTTGGCCAGGAGTTCGATTCTCACTGGCTCAAGGATTGACTCAGCCTTCCATCCTTTCAAGGTCGGAGAAATGAGGACCCAGATTGTTGGGGGGGCAATATGCTGACTCTGTAAACCGCTTAGAGAGGGCTGTAAAGCACTGTGAAGTGGTATATAAGTCTATGCACTATTGCTATTACAGTCAGCAACCGCTTTCATCATCATCTTCTTTTAATGACCCCATAATCCCTTGAGGGGTGGAGTCTGGGCAACTGAATGGAGCTGAGTATTTATTGGCCGGATGCCTTTCCTGTCGCCAATGCAGAGTTTTGTTCAGCAGATACTGTATATTCTCATTGTGCCCAGAGAGAGAAATTTCTACCTCTACCTAGGACCGTGATGGCGAACCTATGCCACAGGTGGCACGCGGAGCCATATCTGTGGGCACGCAAGTTTTGCCCTAGCTCAGCTCCAGCGCTCATACGCACGCCGGTCATCTGATTTTCGGGCCTTCTGGGCCTACCAGAAGCTGGGAAATGGGCTTTTTCTGGCCTCCAGAGGGCCTCCGCGGGGGTGGGGAAGGCTGTTTTCGCCCTCCCAGGCTCCTAGAAAGCCTCTGGAGCCTGGGGAGGGCGAAAAAATAGGCCTACCAGGCCCACCGTGCCATCGCATCCCAAAAGTGGGGGTCAGTGAGGGGTTGCGCGTGCATGTGGGGGTGGGGGTGGACCGCAGCATTGAATTATGGGTATGGGCACACACACACACGCAACCCTCCCACGCTCTCCCCGCTTTTGGCACACAACGGCAAAAAGTTTAGCCATCACTGACCTAGGATCAAACTCACAGCCTCCTGATTGTGAGGCGAGAGCTCCAGTTCTAGGCCACCGCACCACTCAGTCAGCAACTGCTTTAAGCTCTCCAAATTCAGCCACAGATTGGGCTTCATCGAAACTATGCGCAAGGATGTATTTTCATCCCAGGTTCTCCAGATGGACCCAACCACACCAAGCAGCTGCCCAGCGCCAAACTGCCTGGCTCACCTTGCTGATTCCATCTGAGACAGGGGTGGGTTCTACTTACCCTTACTACTGGTTTGCAACAGGATTGTGCGCGCGCCTTGCTTCTGCGCATGCGCAGATCGACGATGATGACTTCCGGGGCGGTGGGTGGGACCTCCTGCCGGTTTTACTACTGGTTCGTGCAAACCGGTCCGAACCGGGGACAACCCACCACTGATCCGAGGCATGAATGTCAGTAGCCCAGATAAGCAATCATGCTCGGCCATCACCACAGCAGGAGCCCCTCAGCCAAACTGGAAACGCACCAGAGGTGGATTTCAGCAGGTTCTGACCAGTTCTGGAGAACCGGTAGCGGAAATTTTGAATGGTTCGGAGAACCGGTAGTAAAATTTCTGACTGGCCCCGCCCCCATCTATTCTCTGCCTCCCGAGTCCCAGCTGATCGGGAGGAAATGGGGATTTTGCCGTAATCTTCCCTGCCACGCCCACCAAGCCACGCCCATCAAGCCACGCCCACAGAACCGGGTAGTAATAATTTTTGAAACCCACCACTGAAACACACTGGCTGTCAACTCGCAAAGCATCCCTGGTTGCATATGAGAAAAAGATCATCAAACAATCTAATCAATCAATTTTTTTTTATCTTGGCTGTTCACAGCCCTGAGTCCGAAAGGAGAAGGGCGGTATAGAAATTTGAATAATAATAATAATAATATAATAATAATAATAATAATAATAATAATAATAATAATAATAATAATAATCAGTGGTACAGTGGTCTAAGCACCCTGTTATTAACACAGCTGCCTGCAATTACTGCTGGTTCGAATCCTACCAGGCTCAAGGTTGACTCAGCCTTCCATCCTTTCTAAGGTAGGTAAAATGAGGACCCAGTTTGTGGGGGCAATAAGCTGACTTTGTATAAAATATACAAAAGTATGAAGGCTATTGCTTAACGCACTGTAAGCCGCCCTGAGTCTCCGGAGAAGGGCGGCATATAAATCAAATTAAAAAAAAAAAATCAATCTGCTTCTTCTTAAATCTCAGCATCCCATTTCTACAAAGAATCAAAGGATGTCTGGTGGACGAAAAAGCCAAGATCGCAGCCACAACTACTTGATGGAAGGCAGGGTTGGCTTCCACCGTGGAGTGACAACTGTTCTCTTGACTTTTGTGACACCCCCCACCCATCCTCCATGGATACTCCTGGGGTCAGCCCACCGGTCACTTTGTGCTCAGAACGAGCAGAAAAGGCCAGGCGGCAAACGGTGATTAAAACAACCCCAGCTCCCGAGACATCGCTCCAGTTTGCCAACGTCCGTAAGGTCCAGCCAAGTGTGAACAATGCCAGCCGACAGCTTAATGAAGGCAGCAGTGCTTTAGAGGAGGGGTGGGGGATGCTCGGGGGGGGGGGGGCGTTGTGTTGACTGCCAACGTGGAACAGCTTCGCATTAAGAAACAGAAGCAAACAAGGAACAGAAGCCCGTGAGGATGGGTGGGTGGAGGCCCAGGCAAGCAGCTTTACTTAAAAAAAAGAAAAGAAAAGTTTTGTGGTTTTCGTGGAGCTGGGATTGGCACCTGTAGGCTTTAGGGCTGATCTGAACAATCCCCTCCAGACAGAGAGAGGGGGGAGAGGGAGGGAAGGAGCGAGGGAGAGAGCTGGGAGAGGGAGGAATGACTTCGCTTTAAACCAGGGGTTCAGAACGATGGCCCTTTTATGACTTGTGGACTTCAACTCCCAGAATTCCTGAGCCAGCCATGCTGGTTCAGGAATTCTGGGAGTTGAAGGCCATGCTGGTTCAGGAATTCTGGGAGTTTACATTGTTCCCCCACTTCTGCTTTAAACCATGGTTTTTGTGGAGTTGGGATTGGCACCTGAAGGCCCTAGGGCTGATCTGAACAAACCACCACTACCCTGACACGCACGTGCGCACGTGCGCACCCACCCACCCACCCCCCACACACACAGCTGGGAGAGGGAGGAATTTGTGACCTTGCTTTAAACCAGGGATTGACAATGATAGCCCTTTTATGACTTGTCGACTTCAATTCCCAGAATTTCTGAGCCAGCCATGCTGGTTCAGGAATTCTGGGAGTTGAAGGCCATGCTGGCCCAGGAATTCTGGGAGTTGAAGTCCACAAATCTAAAGCATAAATTTTGCTCAACTAAGCAAAAGTAGAACATGGCAAGTTCCAACTTCTTCATGCGCGTATAGACAGTCCTCAACTTATGACCACAATTGGGACCAGAATTTCCATTGCTAAGCAAGGCAATTGTTAAATGAACGGCACCTGACTTTATGATTTATTTATTTTTTTTTTTTGCCACAAGTGTTAAATCAATCACTACAATTGTTAAGTGAATCAAAAGGACATTAAGTGAATCCACTGACTGCTTGTCGGATGTCAGCTGGGAAGGGCACAAGTGGTGACCCCAGGGTCTCAGGATATTGCAACTGTTGTAAATAATCGCCAAGTCCTCAAAGTTTGACCACTTGACAGTGAGGATGCTACAACGATCGTAAGTGTGAGGACGGGTCAAGAGTTAGTTTTTAGAGTGTCGTCGTAACTTCGAATAGCCACTAAACAAATGGTTGTAAGACGAGGATTGCCTGTAGTCAAACATGAGTGAGACTTTAGCTATGATGGGAGATTTTCTCTGCATTGTTTTTCTATGCCTGTTTTAGACAGTAGCAGCATCTCCAGAAAACCTCCAGAAAATTTTTCAGGGATCAGCTTCTGACATGGAACTACAGGTAATCCAGGGCTGAAATCCAGCAGGTTCTGACAGGTTCTGGCAAACCGGTAGCGGAAATTTTCAGCAGTTCGGAGAACCGGTAGTGGAAATTTTGAGTAGTTCGGAGAGCTGGCAAATACCACCTTTGGATGGCCCCAGAGTGAGGTGAGAATGGAGATTTTGCAGTATCCTTCCCCTGCCATGCCCACTAAGCCACATCCACCAAGCCACACCACACCCACCAAGCCACGCCCACAGAACTGGTAGTAAGAAAAAACAGATTTCACCACTGAGGTAATCCTCAACTTACGTCCACAATTGAGGCTAAAATTTATGTTGCTAAGCGAGAAATTTTTTAAATCACTGCAGGTGTTAAATGAGTAACACGGTTGTTGAGTGAATCTGGTTTCTCCATTCACTTTGTTTGTCAAAAGGTGGGAAAAGGGGCTCATATGACCCCGGGACACTGCAACCGTCATAACTGTGAGTCAGTTATCAAGCATCCAAATTGTAAATCACATGACCATGGGGATGCTGCAATGGTCATCAGTGTGAAAAATGGTCATAAGTCACTTTTTTTCAGTGCTTTGAATGGTCACTAAGTGAACTGTTTTAAGTTGAGGACTAGCTGTAAAATTCCCTGCCTCAATGCTATCCCAAAGCAGCAGCATAACACCGAAGTTGCACCCAGAAAATGCATTATGAGTCGTGGTGGCACAGTGGTTAGAATGCAGTATTGCAGGCTAATTCTGCCGACTGCCAGCAGTTTGATCCTGACTGGTTTAAGGTTGACTCAGCACTTCCATCCTTCCGAGGTGGGTAAAATGAGGACCCAGATTGTTGGGGGCAAATATGCTGACTCTGTAAACTGCTTAGAGAGGGCTGTAAAGCAGTGGTGAAATGTAAAATTTGTTACTACCGGTTCTGTGGGCATGGCTTGGTAGGGGGGTTAATATGACTGAGTGGGCGTGGCCAACTTTTTTTTTTTTTTACTTTTAAAACTATTTTTTCTACAACCTCTTTGGCTGAAGAGGTTGTTAAAAAAATGCTTTTAAAGCCTCTGACGATCCCAGCTGACTTGCCTGATCGGCAGAGGGTTTTTTTTCCTTTTAAAAACATTTTTTCTAAAGGTTGTAGAAAAAATGCTTTTAAAAGCCTCTGATGATCCCAGCTGAGCCGCGCGATCATCAAAGGCTTTTATTTTTTTTACTTTTAAAAGCATTTTTTTCGGCCAAAGAGGTTGTAGAAAAAATGCTTTTAAAATTTTTTAAAAAGCCTCTGATGATTGCGCGGCTCAGCTGGGCAATGGGGGGGGGCAGGGATTTTTGCTACCGGTTCTCCGAACCACCTACCTCCATCGCTACCAGATCAGGCGATCCGGTCCGAACCGGGAGCATTTCACCCCTGCTGTAAAGCACTGTGAAGCAGTATATAAATCTGAGTGCTATTGCTATTAATGCACATGAGTAAATTCATATGAAAGAGTTTGCGTGTATCTCTGTGTGCATATACATAAATATACCGATGTGTCTACAGCTGTGCTTCTTAACATCTGCAACTTTAAGATGGGTGGACTAGAAAACTAGAAAATCCAGTTGCCTCCTGAAAAAGCACCTTTGGGACAGCCGTTTTAAGGTTGCCAAATTTGAGAGACCATTCAAAATTGCCCAACAAATAAGGAAAAATGATCCAATCGTTCTCCAGTCTGGTTAAACAAGTTGTGTAGACAGATATCTGGACAGCTCTTCCTTCAGCTTCTCAGCAAAGTTTTGTTTGTGAATGATTGTCCCACCAACAAGGAGCAGCGTGCTAGAAGAATAAGCAAAGAGAAGTGATCGTACAGCAGGGAAAACCAATAGCAGATTAGATACAGATTAACAGAGATGGAAGGGACCTTGGAGGTCATTTAATCCAGGGGTCTCCAACCTTGGCAACTTTAAGCCTGGCGGACTTCAACTCCCAGAATTCCACAGCCAGCTTTGCTGATTTCTGGGAGTTGAAGTCCGCCAGGCTTAAA
The DNA here is from genome assembly GCF_029215685.1 of Pituophis catenifer annectens. Classification (NCBI taxonomy): domain Eukaryota; kingdom Metazoa; phylum Chordata; class Lepidosauria; order Squamata; family Colubridae; genus Pituophis; species Pituophis catenifer. The sequence goes on along the minus strand of NW_027256886.1, from coordinate 5,922,062 downwards.
GTTGCCAAGGTTGGAGACCCCTGATCTAGTCCACATCCCCAAGCAAATGGGGTGACTCCAAAACCCAGGACCCACAAAGTTTTGAGAAACCAAAAATAGACCTCCCACGGTTGCAAACGAGATTTAAAACATGACTTGGGGGGGAAATTTGCAGGAAGAATTGCGGAGAGTTAAGCTCGGTCACGTGCCGGCAATTTTCCCTTTCAACACTTCTTATATTAGGAGACCCACGTTTTCCTCGTGGCGTTCGGTTCTACCCCAAAAAAATGCACACTAATTTAAGTATTAAGATATATGTATGCTTAAAAACTCTTCATAGCCTAAGGGTAAGCTTAGATGGGGAGGGGGGCAACAGCTTATGGTGGGCCAAGGGCCACATCACCCTTGCGATGGCATGTTGGGGGTTAATAAATTAATAAATTGGTCACATTTAAAAAAAACCCAATTCCAATTGGGAAAATAGGAAGATTAAAAGTAAGTTAACTACATATTAAATAGGAACAGTTTTAACTGATTTATCTAGCCCGTTTTAACACGCCCTTACATATGTCTTCATCATCTTCCTTTTCAATGATTTGGTATAGTTTTTAAGATGCTGGCCTAGAAACCAGGAAACTGGGAATTATAGTCCTGCCCAGTGATGAAATCCAAATGTTTTTACTACCGGTTCTGTGGGCGTGGCTTGGTGGGTGTGGTGTGGCTTGGTGGGCGTGGCTTGGTGGGTGTCGCAGGGGAAGGATACTGCAAAATCTCCATTCCCATCCGACTCCAGGGAAAGGATACTGCAAAATCTCCATTCCCACCCCACTCTGGCAAAGGTGGTATTTGCCAGTTCTCCAAACTACTCAAAATTTCCGCTACTGGTTCTTCAGAACCTGTCAAAACCTGCTGGATTTCATCCCTAGTCCTGCCTTAGGCACAAAAGCTGGCTGGGGGACATTGAGCTAATCACCAGGAGACTGGGAATTCTAGTCCCATTTTCGGCATGAAAGCCAGCTGGGTGACATTGTGTCGATCACCAGGGGAAGGTGAGTGCCAGTCCTGCTTTAGCCTTGTAAACCAGCTGGGTGACTTTAGATAAGCCCCTCTCTCTCAGTCCGACCTACCTCACAGGGTTGTTGTTTTGAGGAAACTAGGAGGAGGAAATTGTATTTATTAGGTTTTTATTCCGCTACTATTATTATTTTATAAGTCACTTTATAAGTAACCATGGCAGTGAACATATAAAATACTGCATTTTAGATGTTCACTGTGATGTGATGGACCCGCCCCCCCCCCCGCTGTTATTCTTACCTTTTATTTGGCCCCATCCCCAATCTATTCGCTGCCTCCCGAGTCCCAGCTGATCGGCTAGAAGGAAAAAAAACTGTTTAAACTCTTCTCGTGGGGCTTCAAAGGGCCGCCCTACAGCTGATCAGTGTTTAAAGGCAGTGTGGTGGTAGACCGGTGCCTTCTAAAATGAATGAGTAGACCAGTGCCTCCAAAAATGAATGAGTAGACCGGTGCCTCCAAAAACAAATGGGTAGACCAGTGCCTCCAAAAACAAATGAGTAGACCAGAACGCTCCAAGAACAAATGGGTGGACCAGTACAGCTCTGCAAGCAGTTAAAAGCCTGGTGGACCAGTACCTCTGCTAAATCCTAAAGAATTGTCACATGACCATCAAACCACGCCCACATAACCGGTAGTAAAATATTTTAGAACCCACCCACCCCTGGTCACGACATAAGGGTCCAATAGAAGTCATGATGATAAACGTGGATTATGATGTCATTGAGAAATGAGAATTATGATTTCATTTGGGGGAAGGGGGTCATTTGTTCCCTTCCTCCGCCCGCCCCCCCCTGCCATTTTGCCATGAAGTAACACACATGTTACTTATAAACATGTTCAGATTTTAAACAAAAAATGGCTACTCCCAATAGAATGAGGGAACAGCTTTATAAACTCAAAACAACCATAACAAAACTTAAAAAGCTGGAGTTCGATAAATACAGATGAAACCTTTCTCATTTAGCAAGTATGGTTGCAATCAGTTTAATTGGTAGCTTTGGCAAAGCAAAGTTTAATTTCTGAGACCCATTTTTTAATTAGTGGGGTTGAGAAGGAGTTAAAAGCACAGTTATTTATTTTTTCAGGCAATTTTTACACTGAATCATACTTGGCTAGGGGAGCCAAGAAAGAAAACACTAAAATTACGATTTTCCCCCCATTCTTCCTACAGTGAATCATAGTTTTTTTTTTAATTACATTGTAAATTATCCCAGACTTCCTTCAATATCTCAAACAGGCAGCCATATTGAAGTTTTGGTGACATACATAGGAAATGTAATTAGTTAATTAATCAACTTAACACCACCATCTTGCAGATGTCTCCTACTAAATAAGCTCTTTGATTGCAAGAAAACTTATACCCAGGGTAGGGCACGTAGAAATGCTGTCTCTAATTGATTGACAAGCACAGTTATTGTTATTTAAATCAATTAAACCTCGCTATCAAACACAAAAGTTCATTAAAAGTGCTGCCCTTGCCAAACATTTCAATATGTTTTGCCCATACGAGCGGAAATACTAAAAGTAGCTTCAATAGTTGTATTGGGGGGCCGTGGCAGAATTTATAGGCCCTCGCCTTTTTTAAAAAAAACTATAGAATAAAAACTTACTTTAAAAGCTATGCATGCAGAGAACAGCCTAAATTATCATAATAATAATAACTTTTTTTTTTAATTTGATTTATATGCCGTCCTTCTCCGGAGACTCAGGGCGGCTTACAGTACGTTAAGCAATATATTGTTTATAATAGTATTGTCATTGTACGTGTATACACAGTATACCCAAACAATGAAATTCTCTTAACACCCAAAGACCAGGTCCAACACACATAACAATCCCCAAACACACTCCCACCCACCACAATTCCCCACCCCTAAACCACCCAAGCATCCACACAACAGACCAAGTAATGCTGTCCAACAGCTCACTGATGGTGGCCCTTTAGTTCATTGTTGAATGCAATTATAGCTCTGGGGTAAAAACTATTCAGAAAACGTATGGTCCGAGTTTTAGTGGTTCTGTATCTTCTGCCAGAAGGCAACAGTCCAAAAAGATGGTAAGCAGGATGGGAAGAGTCTCTGAGAATGTTATGCAACTTTCTCAAACAGCGAGATTCAAAGATGTCGTCCAGGGCTGGTAGCTGGAGTCCGATGATATTCTGGGCAGTTTTAATGATTCTCTGTAGAGCCTTTTTGTTCACTGCAGAGCTGCTCCCATACCATGCAAGAATGTCATATGTCAGGACACTCTCAATGGTGCTACGATAGTAGGACAGAAGTAGATGCTGAGATAGATTTATCTTCCTAGGCATTCTCAGGAAGTACAGCGTCTTCTGTGCCTTCTTCACAAGCATGTTAGAATTCATAATCCGTGAGAGGTATACAGGTATCATTCGTGTATACAGGTAGTCCTTGACTTAAAATCATCTTTTTAGTGGCTGTTTGAAGTTAGAACAGCACTGAAAAAAGTGACTTATGACCAGGGATGGGATTCAGCCGGTTCGGACCGGTTTGGGCCAGCCGGGTGTTAATTTTAATATGGTTCGCTGAACCAGTTGTTGCAACGACTGGCTGACCCTGCCTGCCCCGCCCCACCCCTCCCAGGAGTGCCCACATAGCTCATTTTGGATGCCAGGTAAGTGCAGGGCCCGTGCGGAGGCTCTGGGAGGGTGAAAAACAGGCCTACCGGAAGTTTCTGGCCTCCGGAGGGCCTCCAGAGCCCAGGGGAGGCTGTTTTCACCCTCCCAGAGGCTCGAAGAAAGCTTCCGGAACCTGGAGAGGATGAAAAATGGGCCTACTGGAAGTTCAGGAAGTCTGGAAATGGGGCTGTTTCCGGCCTCCGGAGGGCCTCCAGAGCCTGGGAGAGGCTGTTTTCACCCTCCCAGAGGCTCGAGAAAAACCTCCGGAGTCTGGGGAGGGTGAAAACACCCCCCCCGCATGGTGCAGGAGGCCAAATAGGCCACGCCCACCATGGCCCCACTTACCCAGCAACCAGGCAGAAAACCGGTTGCTCAAATTTCTGAATCCCACCCCTGCTTATGACCAGTTTTCACACTTACGACCGTTGCAGCATCCCCATGGTCAGATGATCAAAATTTGGACACTTGGCATCTGACTCATATTTACGACCGTTGCACTCTCCTGGAGTCACGTGATGGCCATTTGTAACTTTCCGAGTTGGCTTCTGACAAGCAAAGTCAGTGGGGCAAGCTAGGTTCGCTTAACGACGGCATGATTCACTTAATGGCAGCAATGATTCTCTTAAAACCTGTGTGTAAGATGAGGCACAGCTCAATTTACAATTAGAGCCAGTCCTCGACTTACAACAGTTCATTAGTGACCGTTCAAAGTTACAACAGCACTGCAAAAAGTGACTCATGGCCATTTTTCACACTTGCGACCTTTGCAGCCATCCCCATGATCAAAATTCAGATGCTTGGCAACTGGTTCACACTTATGACCGTTGCTGTTGCAATATTTTCAGGATCAGACTCAATAATGATAATAAGAGTTAGAGGTTTAAATATATTTCTCTTTAATTATAACAGGCATTCTATATTCACTGAATATTCACAGATAGAAGCAAGGAAAATGGTGAAGGTGGCTCCTTATATATACAAGGGGTGGAGCCAAGAATGGGAGTGGTGAATTATGAATACATTAGGAACCAAAGAATAAGTTAACCCCCGATGTCCCATATATACATTATTTACACATTAGGGAATAAGGCATTTACATCTCACAAATCCCCCTCTAAATGCCGGTTCGCTATACAACACCAATTACATTCAGATTCAGGGCAATATAAGACATATAATTTTGATGTTAAATATTTGTGCTGTTTAGAAGGTAAAGGCTTCGTCAATATGTCAGCTAATTGTTCAGAGGTATCACAATGCACTGCTTTGATAAATCCATCTTGAGACAATTGTCTCACATGCTTAAATTTTATATCTATATGCCTGGACCTTTGTCCAATGGCATCGGATCTGGATATTTCAATGGCTGCTTTATTATCTTCATGCATAACAAAAGGCAAAGCAGGTTTTTTCCAAACATCTGAAATCAAATCATTAAACCATACAAGGTTATTTGCAGCTTTGGACAAACAAACATATTCCGCTTCTGTGGTCGAAGTGGCTACCAGTTCTTGTTTACCAGTGTACCAGTAAACTGGACAGTCATTTAATAGAAAAATATAACCAGAAGTGCTCTTTCTGCATGATATATCTCCAGCCCAATCCGCATCTGCGTAACATGTAAGTTTTGGTTCTTTATCATTACTAGGTTCTAATACTAAGCAAAAGTCTAATGTACTTTTCAGATATCTTAGAATTCTTTTGACCGCTTCCCAATGATACATTGTTGGTTTGCTAACATATCTTGACAATAAATTGAGTGGTAATGCAATATCTGGCCTGGTCCAATTAGATATATAAAGAAGTGAACCTATGACTGATCTATAAAATGTATTATCCTTGAATTCAGGGGAAGATTCATCAGTGTTTCTAAGGAAATCAGTTTGCATAGGAGTGTCACAGGGTTTGGCATTGTTTAAATTGCATTTGTTCAGAAGTTCAATGATTTTATCTTTCTGAGTAAGTTTGAATCCCCTTCTAGTTTTGTTAATTTGTACACCAAGGTATTTGTTTACTTTACCTAGAGATTTCAACGAGAAATGTTCGTTTAGCTTATTTACAAAGGTTTCTCTTCTCTCCTTGTGTTTTCCTATATATAAAATATCATCTACATAAATTAACACAAATTCAATGTGATCATCACTCTTTTTTACAAAGAAACAGTTATCAGCAGTGGTAGCGTTGAAATCCATGGTCTTAAGTACTTTTACCAAGCAATCGTACCATCTTTTGCCAGATTGCTTTAATCCGTATAGACTCTTGTTCAATAGCCAAATTTCATTCTTATTAGTGTATTGACTGTGTGGTGCTCTTACATATATTTCCTTATCTAGTTTTGCGTGTAAATACGCAGTCTGTATGTCATATTGAAATACATCAAGATTGAGTGCAGATGCCACTACTAGAGCTGTTTTAACACTCTCTGTTCTCACTGTGGGGGAGTATGTGTCAGTGTAGTCCTCCGGATATTTTTGTGCATAACCTTGTGCAACCAATCTAGCTTTGTATAGAGTATTGCCTCCTTCTAGATTCTTAATTTTATAAATCCACCTGGTACCTATAATCGTTTTATCTTTAGGTGCAATCGCAGGTGTAAACACATTTAATCCTTGCAAACTTTCCATCTCTTTTTTCATAGCTAGTTCCCATTTTTCCTTTTCTTCACGAGGGAGTTTTAATACTTCCTCATATGTATTAGGTGTCATTTGTTCACCATCCATATGCATTATGTAATCTCTGTATTTATTTGGTACTTGATTTCTATTGTTTCTAATAGCTCTTTCGGGTTTGCTATGGTTATCATGCAAATATCTTGCTTCCTTTTTTGTTAATGTGTCTGTCTTTATTTTGTGCTGACTATTTGTCCAAGTTTTGGTTTTGTTTTTATTTTTGTTGATATTTTGATTTTCTATTGTCCCTTCCTCACAAGATTTTGTATCTTTGCATTTATTTGGAAATATTTCATTAAGATGTAATTTAGACCAATTGGCCTGTTCATGGAACACAGCTGTTCTGGAGACTATAAATTTGTTATTATTATCAATGAATCTGTACCCTTTGGTGCCAGTTTCATATCCCATAAATCTTAATCTTCTGGATACGTTTTCTCCCTTTCTTCTCAACTGCTTAGGTATGTGTACGTCTGCAGTGACTCCAAATATGTGCATGTGTGCTAATTTGGGTTTCCTATTATACATCACCTCATATGGTGTTTTATTCACAATACTGGACCAGGTTCTATTTTGAGTGTAATTTGAATAATGTAAGGCCTCTGACCAAAATTGTTTGCCTAAACCAGCATCCTCTAATGTGCACCTAATCATGGTTTGTAGTGTGGAATTCTTTCTCTCTGCAATCCCGTTTTGGAACGCAGAAAATGGACTAGACGTGAAATGTAGCATTCCTCTATCCTTTAACCATTGGGAGAATTCTTTAGACATGAATTCACATCCCCTATCTGTCATAATTTGTTTTATTCTGATATTATGTTGTGTTTCTATGCGTTTGTAGAATTCCTTAAATTTCTGAAAGGTTTCATCCTTGTGTTTTAATGTGTAAACAAAACCATAGCGACTGTAATCGTCTACTATTGTTAGGAAGTAACGTTTTCTATAAGTGATTGATGGAGTTAATGGACCAACTAGGTCCATATGTACTAAGTCAAAAATTTTGTTAGTTGATCTGTTGGATTTTTTTGGTCTGGGACTAGTTTTTAGTTTAGTGGATTTACATACTGAGCATTCCAAATAATTTTCACAATTTTTTATTTTGACACCTTCTGCGTGTTCAGTCATTTTTTGTACTACAGGAAAACTTGCATGTCCTAACTTCCTATGCAAGATGTGAGCACACTCATCATGAATTGGTTTACCTATTCTTGGTTTCTTCTCATTGTGTGTATTTGCGTGATCATGAGATATTTTACATTCATCATTGTCACTGTTACTAACATTTTCATCATCTGCCTCAATACAATCTTCCATATTTGAATCAATGTTATGTAACCATCTTTCTTTTGTTATTAGATAGGGTAGGCCTCCTTTAATCATCACAGTGCCTACATTTGTTTTGTCCTTCTCTAAAGTTGCTTTCCCCTTTGAGAAAACTATATTGATGTCAGAATCTCTGCTTAGTTTTATGGCACTTAGTATGTTATGAGGTATTTCTGGAATTAACAATACCCCCTCTATTTTTCCTAGGCCAGGCAAGGTCACATTTCCTCTGCCTAATACTTGAACCTTTTCTTGATTAGCTACCTTTATTACAAATTTATCTTCTGTAAATGAAGACAATATATTTTTGTTATTAGTGGTGTGGTTGGTTGCCCCAGAATCAATAAGCCAATTATTGTTCTCATTTTGTTGTGTTTTAGTGCTGTCTTGTTTATTTAGTCCATTCAGTGAACCAGATTTTCTCTCTTTTGAATTTTCTCTACCCCCTCTACTATCTCTGTAATTTGGTGGGCTTCTATATTTATGTCTATCTGTGGAAGACTGTCTATAATTGTATTTGCTCCTATACTCTGACCTATGTCTCTCCTTTGAGATTTTGGGACAGTCTCTTCTATTGTGTTCCCTGGACCCACAATTATGGCATTTAAAAGCTTCATTGTATTTTTCCTGGAAAGCTACCTTCCTAAAAGATTTGTGTTCTGTGTGATTGCTGGAACGATTTTTTCTTGAATTGTCTTCTGCTATCAATTTGTTAGATAGACTTTCTATGGATAAATATCCTAGATTGATGGTGTCTAAGTGTGACATAAAACTATCCCATGATGAATCAAGTGAATTGATAATAACACTTTTCATTGTTTGATCTGAAATCACTTCCCCCCTCAAATGCAGCTCAGCTCTTATTTTGTTTAGAGATATCAAATGCTCACTTATGGAAACCCCTGGTTTTACTCTGGAAGAAAAGAAATCCTTAGACATTCTTGTAGTGGTAGCTACACTATCGCTGTGAAACAGATTAAACATGCATTGAATTATTTCTGAAACAGTTAGGTTTGGTTTGATGCTATGATACATTGCAGGAGACACGCTAGATATTATTAAGAAAAATGCTCTATGATGTAAACAATCTATTTTTAAAGTCCAAGGTCTTCTTGGAGGACTAGTGATAAAGAATAGTAAATTTTCTTTCATAAAGACAACCTGGAGCTGTTGATACCATTCTTGCAAATTAATGCCATCAACTCTAAGATTTGGGAAGTCACTGGGTAAGTTTCCCACATTATTTTGTCCATTACTTACAACCTGAGGTAGTCCGTGGTCTCGCAAGTGCAGGAAATTGCAAAACGGCATGGGGATGCTCGCAACGAGTCTGCGCGGTTCTCTGGCCAGTTCAAGTCTTTCCGGACCGTCTACGTAGTTTCGCACATGCGCGTTGCTCATTTCTTCTTTGGCGTCGTCGTGGAAGGTTCTCTCCATTGCAGCTCGCTCGCTCCGCTCCTCTTCAGACGAGTCGGTTTCTGGCTCGGTTTTAGGAGTTTTGATGGCGGCGACTGCTCTTTTCTTTCTTTTGTGTGCGTTGGTACTTGATCCGGTCTGCGGTGTAGGGCGGAATCGACATGGCTCTCTGGGCTCGGGCGTCGTCGCTCTCGAAGTCAGGATGGGAGCGTGCAGGTCTTGAGGTATCGGCTTGTTCTCTAGCTTCTTCGTTGTCGCTTTGGAAATTTTTAATTTTGGCCCAAATGCAGCAAAAAGCGTCTTCATTGCTGACTTTACTTGGGATTTCGTTAAGTCGTCTTCGCTTTCTGATTCTGGTTCTTCTGAAGAGTTTGAATCTTCCTTTTCACTTTCGTTGTCTGATAACGTTTTTCGCGCCAGAAATTTTGAACTGAGCATTTTGATTGGCTCTGCTTCGCTCACTTTGGAGGCTTGTTGGAACCAAGATGGCTGCCATTCAAAATTTCGCGCGGGATCACATCTTTTCTTTTTCATAACGACTTTCTCTGTAGTCATATCACTCACAGTTTTTTGGTCTTTGGGTTTCTCTTTAGCAATGTTTTTCTCTCTCGCTGCTCCGCTGTTTTTCAGCATTTCTTGGAGATTCGCGATGAGGCTTTCATCATTCTTCTGGCTTTTTAATAGTTTTAATATCTCTGACCTGAGTTCGTTATTTTCTATTTCGATTTCCTCCTGGTCATTATTTTCATTTATTAGTTCTTCTTCTTCAGTGGTATATTCTTCGGATTCTCTCGAAATCGCGTTTGTGGATTCGTTGATTATTTCTTGTTCAGTTTCTATTTCTTTGCTGTAGGCCCTGTTGTTGAGCCTATCTTTCTTAGACATCTTTAAGTATTTATTGAGTCAATTAACCATCCTCTGCTACCAGCTTGTTGCAATATTTTCAGGATCAGACTCAATAATGATAATAAGAGTTAGAGGTTTAAATATATTTCTCTTTAATTATAACAGGCATTCTATATTCACTGAATATTCACAGATAGAAGCAAGGAAAATGGTGAAGGTGGCTCCTTATATATACAAGGGGTGGAGCCAAGAATGGGAGTGGTGAATTATGAATACATTAGGAACCAAAGAATAAGTTAACCCCCGATGTCCCATATATACATTATTTACACATTAGGGAATAAGGCATTTACATCTCACAGTTGCTGTGTCCAAAGGTCACATTTCTACGACCTTCCGAGAAGTAAAGTCAGTTCGGAAGCCAGATCCACTTAACAAACCAGGTTGCTAACTTATCAATTGCAGTGATTCACCTAACAACGGAAGCAAGAAAGGTCTTAAAGTGCAGCAAAATTCACTTAGCAAACATCTCACTTAACAACAGAAATGTTGGACTCGGTTGTGGTCGTATGTCGAGGACTACCTGTACCTCTCTTAGCAATGGAAATTTGGGGCCGTAAGTCAAGGACTATCTACCATATGTAAGCTCTCCTCTTTGAAATCCATGATGTGAATTAAATCAAGGGTTGGAAGCTCTCACAATGGCCAGATGTTTTCCCTTCCAAACTTCCTGAGAACTTGGAATATCACTAAAGTTTAGGAGTACAATATTGTACTACTAACTAGAGCATACAAAACATTTGCTAGACCAATTCTTGAATACAGCTTATCTGTCTGGAACCCACACTGCATATCAGACATAGATACAATCGAGAGAGTCCAGAGATATTTTATGAGAAGAGTCCTCCATTCCTCTAACCGCAATAAAATATCCAGACTCCAAATTTTGGGCTGAGACAATTTAGAACTACACCGACTTCAGTCTGACCTAAGCATAGTACATAAAATTATCTGCCACAATGTCCTTCCTGTCAACGACTACTTCAGCTTCAACCACAACAATACACGAGCAAATAATAGATACAAACTCAAGGTAAACCGCTCCAAATTTGATTGCAGAAAATAGGACTTCAGTAACAGAGTGGTCAACACCTGGAATGCACTACCTGACTCTGTAGTTTCTTCCCCACACCCCCATAACTTTAACCTAAGACTGTTTACCGTTGACCTCACCCCATTACTAAGTGGTTGGTAAGGGGCGTGCATAAGTGCACCAGCATGCCTACCAGGGGTGAAATGCTCCCGGTTTGGACCGGATCGCCCGATCCGGTAGCGATGGCGGCGGGTGGTTCAGAGAACCAGTAGCAAAAATCCCTGCCCCCCCCACATCCCCACCATGCCCAGCTGAGCTGCGCGATCATCAGAGGCTTTTTTTTTTACTTTTAAAAGCATTTTTTCTACAACCTCTTCCGACAAAAAAATGCTTTTAAAAGTAAAAAAAAAAGCCTCTGATGATTGCTCAGCTCAGCTGGGATCGTCAGAGGCTTTTAAAAGCATTGTTTTCTGCAACCTCTTGGCCGAAGAACTGATTAAAAAAATGCTTTGAAAAGTCTCTGACGATCCCAGCTGAGTTGCCTGATCAGCAGAGGCTTTTCAAAGCATTAGAAAAAATGCTTTGAAAAGTTAAAAAAAAAAAAAAAGTTGGCCACGCCCACCCTGTCACATTACCCCCACACACACCAAGCCACGCCCACAGAACCGGTAGTAACAAATTTTACATTTCACCCCTGGTGCCTACCGTCCCTGTCCTAATATTCCTTTTTACTTACTCTTTTCACGTATTCAAATTATGTTTATACTTTTATCTGTTATCTTATATATGCTTGACAAAATAAATAAATAAATAAAAATAAATAAATAAAAGTTAGGAGCAGTCTGGTTCCCCAGACCAGGGGTGAAATCTAAAATTTATTACTATCGGTTCTGTGGGTGTGGCTTGGGGGGGGGGTAATGTGACTGGGTGGGTGTGGCCAATATTTTTTTTTTACTTTTAAAACCATTTTTTACATGTAAAACCATATAAAAAATGCTTTCAAAAGGCTCTGACGATCCCAGCTGAGTTGCCTGATTGGTAGGCAACTCAGCTGGGATCGTCAGAGCTGGGCTCGTCAGAGCCATTTAAAAGAAAAAAAAGGCTCTGATGATGGCGCGTCTCAGCTGGGCATGGGGGGGCGGGGGCAGGGATTTTTGCTACTGGTTCTCCAAACTGACCGCCGCCATCACTACCTACTTGCCCAAGCCGGTCCGAACCAGGAGCATTTCACCCCTGCCCCAGACCCTTTTGGGATCCCACGTCAGGATCTGAAATTTCCTGGCTGTTTTACGAGTTTTTGCTGTTTTCACAGGACATCTAGAATGAACATTACAATTCTGAATGATATATATATATATATTTTATTTGATTTATATGCCGCCTTTCTCCGGAGACTCAGGGCGGCTTACAATGTGCTAAGCAATAGCCTTCATCCTTTTTGTATATTTATACAAAGTCAGCTTATTGCCCCCACAAACTGGGTCCTCAATTTACCTACCTTAGAAAGGATGGAAGGCTGAGTCGACCTTGAGCCTGGTGAGATTCGAACCTGCAGTAATTGCAGGCAGCTGGTCTTAATAACAGGGTGCTTTAGACCACTGTACTAACAAGGCTCTTGGATATGGTGTTCCCGTGAGATTTGGGGTTGTTCAATGCAAAGCCATAATTATTTACTTGTATAATTATTTAACAAAGGACTCCCAGATTTAATTACTGCTGTTGGTAGTGCTGGCTACCCCAGCATTGAATTACACATGGTCTATTTTAACCACATTTTGCTAACAAGTCTGAGTGGCCAAGTTCAGTATAATCCACACATTATGTAAATACAATCCTTGCCTAGGTTTACAGTCTGATTAAGCCAAACCTAAACAAATTGTAATACGGCTTAATAGGATAATAAGCCCCAGTATGATCTGATTTGTAAAATTGGGGAAAGTTGTATAGTTTTTCCAATTATGAATCAGGGGAGAAAAACATTGTCCTGATCCTGAATGGAAGGGTTGAAGAACATGCGGCCCAATGTTTTTTCAAACTTGGCAACTTTGAGATGTGCGGAATTCAACTCCCAGAATTCCACAGCCAGCACACTGCATATAGCCGTGATGGTGAACCTATGGCACGCGTGCCGGAAGTGGCCCGCGGAGCCATGTCTCTGGGCACGTGAGCCTTCGCCCGTTGCTCTTCCAGGTTCCAGCGCGCCAGCCAGCTGGTATTCACACACACGGAAACACCGGAAATTGGAAGAGCAGCTGCCCAGGGCACAAGCGCACGCCAGGATGATCTTCCAGTTTCCGGCGCCTGTATGCGCCCCGGCCAGCTGTTCTTCCCGCACGCCTGCATGTCAGAAACCGGAAAATGAGGTGGCTGGGGTGCATGCGCGTGCTGGAAACCGGAAGATTATCTTCCCAGCACGCGCATGCGCGCTCCGCGGCTGCTCTTCCGGTTTATCGTCCGGTTTCTGGCTCGTGCATGTGCATGTGCACCGGCCACCTGGTCTTCGCGGACACATACATGCCAGAAACTGGAAGACCAAGTGGCCGGTGTGTATTCATGCGCCGGGAACCGGCAAAGCAGCTGCCCGGTGCGCATGCTCGGTGCTGAAAAGGTTCACCAACACTGGCATATAGCATACAGCAAGAAACCATGAGATCAAGTCCTGCCTTAGCTTTGAAAGCCAACTTTGGCCAATCACGAGACGATTGTGAGTTCTAGTCCCGCCTTAGGGGATCCTGGAAAGAGAAGAGCGGAGAAGAGCAACAAAGATTAGGGGGCTGGAGGCTAAACCACACGAAGAATGGTTACAGGGACTGGGTATGTTTAGTTTATTGAAAAGAAGGAATAGGGGTGACATGATAGCAGTGTTCCGATAACTAAGGAGCCTGGATAGCTCAACAGACTAAGCACTGTAACTTAACACCAGCTGTCTGCAATTAAAGTAAGATTGAATCTCCCCAGGCTCAAGGTTGACTCAGCCTTCCATCCTTTCTAAGGTAGGTAAATTGAGGACCCAGTTTATGGGGGGCAATAAGCTGACTTTGTATAAATATACAAAAGTATGAAGGCTATTGCTTAACGCACTGTAAGCCGCCCTGAGTCTCCGGAGAAGGGCAAGCTATTCTCCAAAGCACCTGAAGGCAGAACAAGAAGCAATGGATGGAAACTAATCAAGAAGCAGCAACTAAGGAAGAAGCAACCTGGAATTAAGGAGAAACTTCCTAAGTGAGAAAAAATTATCAGTGGAATGAGTTGCCTTCAGAGATTGTGGGTGCTTCATCACTGGAGGCTTTTATTTATTTTATTTATTTAATTTTTATACCGCCCTTCTCCCGAAGGACTCAGGGCGGTGAACAGTCAGAATAAACATACATATAATGTGAAATAAAAATAATTTAAAATAAATGAAACTGATCTGGTTCATTAATTAAGATCCTCAGTGTAGAATTTAGATAAACTGAAAATTTATGCCAGTCCGGCTTGGTGAAATAGAAAGGTCTTCAAGGCACGACGGAAAGTACGGAGATCTAAGAAGATCTAAGATCTAAGATTTTAAGAAGAGACTGGACAAGCCTCTTGTCCTGAATGATATAGGGTCTCCTGCTTGAACAGAGGAGTTGGACTAAAATAACGGTCCTCAACTTTTGTGGTGTGGTTGCCCAGCTTGGTGGGAGAGAGAGGGTAATCGTGCTGTCCAGTCTCTTCTTCAAAGCCTCCAGTGATGGAGCACCCACAACTTCTGAAGGTAAGCCATTCCATTCATTAATTGCTCTCACTGCATGGGGCCCTAGTACGAGCGATGGGCTGGTGCATATGTGTGCGAGGGCCAGCCGAGCCGGCCCTCCCAGAGTTGAAGTCCGCCAGGCTTAAAGTTGCCAAGGTTGGAGGCTCCTATTCTATTTATTTATTGTTTATTGGTTCGATGTCAGCATTCTGATGCTTCCATAAAAAAGACGAGGCTTGACTTTTCACCTACTTATTTTCTCTGTAGATAATATCCCCTAGGAGATGGGATGGGAGGGGGGAACATTCCTGTGGGGTGAGGTCAGAAGCTGGGGAGACTGACTTGGAAGATGGCCAATGAGAAGATGAGAATTGGGGAACGGAAAGGGAAGGGTTTGGGGGTCAGAGGGTTAGTATCGGCTACGACGAAGTCAGGGCCAGATCTGTCGTACTCAATAAATGGAATATTTCAGCAAAGATTAATTGTTTGGGAGTGCAATTTATTTGAGATGACATCGTAACCTGACATTCGATTTATATGCCGCCCTTCTCCAGAGACTCAGGGTAGCTTACAATGCATTAAGCAATAGCCTTTATACTTTTGTATATACCTGCTTAGTAGGGCTTTCGGGGGCCCCTAAGCGGTGTTCTTTTTTATACAAAGTCAGCTTATTGCCCCCCCAATCCAGGTCCTCATTTTACCTACCTCGAAAGGATTGAAGGCTGAATCAACCTTGAGCCTGGTGAGATTTGAACTCGCAGTAATTGCAGGCAGCTGGCAGCTAAGTGCTACTTAACAGCACTTTCATCCGCTGCACCACCAAGGCTCTTCTAGAAGACCACCAAGGTTTTCTCCAACTCTATTATTCTGTTATTCTGCTGATGGGATCTGTTTCAGGTTGCCAGGTGCATTGGTCCACCTCTCAAAACTGTTTTGCATGGATCCACCGTGATCATGTGCTGCTGTGAGATTGGGGCTCCAGATCTGTTGCACTGGCCTTCCAAGCGCAGATGGAAATATTTTACACTTTGGAGCTCATTTCCAAGCCTGCACAAAGGAATTTGGGAGGGAGAGGGAAACCAACACAGAGTCCTTGATACTCATTGCAGTAACAAGCAAGACCCACCCCCCCTTAAAGATATGTTTCCCTGCTCTGTGAGTATAATTGCTGGCACATACAGTCCTAAGCCTTCCAAAACTAGGGGGGAGGATCTATATTTTTTCATGGGAATATACAAAAGTTACTTAAGACAATTTAATTGTTCTCAGCGAGCTATTTCTGGGTTGCTTGTTCATTTCTCCGACGTTTTGGCCACAATCAAATCTAGAGAAGCCAGACGTGGCTTGAAAAAATCCAGACATCCATGAGAGGGCAGAAAAGAACTGGCGTTTTGGGTTTCTTTTGGCGGCTTACTTGAATCTTCCTGGAAAGTGGCTCTTGAGATATTAAATACTAGCTGATAACCTGGCGTTGCCTGGGTATTTATTTATCCCCATCCTGTATTAGACAGGAAGAGCAACTTCACCCTGAGCCCTGATTTCGGCAAAAATTAAATTAGTTAAAAATGTTTTCCCTGTGCCCCGAGAAGCGGTCAAGTAAAATGATACCACCTTGTTGTTTTGCTAGCTGATCAATGATCATTTGGTATGCTTTTTTCTGATCTTGATTTAGAAGTGGCTTCTTATCTGTGATATATTACTAGATTACTGCAACTCTCTCTACATGGGGCTGCCCTTGAGGTGCACCCGGAGGCTCCAGCTGGTCCAGAATGCGGCCGCGTGGGATGTTACGGGAGCTCCCCGTTACTCCCATGTAACACCTCTCCTGCGTGAGCTGCACTGGTTACTGGTGGTCCTCCGGATCCACTTCAAGGTGCTGGTACTCATCTATAAAGGTGAGTACATGGCTTAGGTCCAGGGTACCTGCAGGACCATCTCCTGCCTGCCTCCCATCGTCCTGTCCGCTCACATAGGGCTGCCCTCCTCAGGGTACCGTCGGCCAGACAATGTCGGCTGGCGACATCCAGGGGTAGGGCGTTCTCTGTGGGCGCTCCTACCCTCTGGAATGAGTTACCCACCGAGCTCTGGACGGCGCCTGATCTCCGCTCCTTCCGTCGGGGCCTAAAGACTTGGCTATGTCAACAAATGGGCTGAGTTCTGATTCTGGGGTTTTATTATTTATTATTTTGATTTTAATTGGTTTTAATTAGACTCTTCTTTTATCATTGTATGTTTCTAGCTTGTGTTCGCCGCCCGGAGTCCTTTGGGAGAAGGGCGGCATATAAATTTGTGTTAAATAAATAAATAAATAAATAAATAAATAAATAAATAAATAAATAAATATATGCACTAAACTGTTCCACATTTTAGTTCTTTTCTCGTATGTAATCTGCATGAAGTACGTCGTGTCGGTCTCATAGTGGTACAGGCAGGCCGAGTTGCAGTAATGCTTTATTGATCATGGCCATACATTTGTCCTCAAGAAGCCTTGTGGAAAATGTCCGGACCAAATGTAATTTCTAATGTTGGGTTTTCCCCAGGGGTGAAATGTGTTCACAACCGTGTCACTAATTTATTAACGTCAATGATTCACTTAACAATGGTAGCACAAAAGGTCGTAAAACAGGGCAAACTTCACTTAACAAATGTCTCACTTAACAAGAGACATTTTGGATAAAGAAGAAACTGAATATTTTTTGATATGGGACGCATTTAATCAATGGCTAGACAATAGAAGAAAGTTGGACCATAGGGAAGGTTGAGCGTCAAAGAATTGAGGCCTTTGAACTACTGTGTTTTCCCGAAAATAAGACCCTGACTTATATTTTTTTGAACCCTAAAATAAGCGCTTGGCCTTATTGCCATGAGCTCAAAAGCCCGATTGGGCTTATTATCAGGCGATGTCTTATTTTGGGGGAAACAGGGTATGGTGCTGGAGAAGACTCCTGCGAGTCCCTTGGACTGCAAGGCGATCCAACCGGTCAGTCCTAGAGGAGATCAAACCTGACTGCTCTTTAGAAGGCCAGATCCTGAAGATGAAACTCAAATACTTTGGCCACCTAATGAGAAGGAAGGACTCATGGAGAAGAGCCCAATGCTGGGGAAGATGGAGGGCAAAAGAAGAAGGGGATGGCAGAGAACGAGGTGGCTGGATGGAGTCACTGAAGCAGTCGGCGTGAGTTTAAATGGACTCAAGAGGATGGTAGAGGACAGGAAGGCCTGGAGGAATGTTGTCCATGGGGTCTCGATGGGTCGGACACGACTTCGCAGCTAACAAGAAGAAAAAGACAATAGAAACAGAAGTTAGAAAAGAGGAAACATAGAGGAAATGTTAATGTGAAGAGTTGTTAAAGATGACCTTAAGTATTATTGTGATTATATTATTATATTACTATATTATCAATACTATTGTGATGAATACTACAACAAATATGTGGACTATGATTCTTTATAAATAATTGTACCCAGATCACACACTGTTCGAGAGAAATTGAATGTTACATAAATAAATTAAATAAAACAGGGGAAAAAACCAAGAGAAATTTTGGGCTCAATTGTGGTCGTATGTTGAGGATGACCTATAGTATTTTGGACCTTTCCTTCTCTTCATCTTAAGGAAAGAGTACAAGAATCTCTTCTTGGAGGCAAGACCAGGGCTGACAGCCTGGGAAGAGGCCCGGGGAGGGCAATGGCCAAGTGCCAGAGCCAGGCGAGGCCATGCCCGACATCGTGCCATTTGTAGAGGACCAGCTGGTGACAGCGGTTCCAACAGCTACAAAACAGATGGCAGGCTAATTCTTGTGAATTATGGATGCCAGTGGAAACGGCTCGCCAGCTGGGAGCTTTTGCCCTGCACCAGCTGGGTGATCGGGTATGCTAGGGAGACGGTGGCCTTGGCATAGGAGGAAAAAAAGCAAATGGTGCCACCCACTGACACTGGGAAGAGAAGGGAGGGCTTGGGAAGAGGGCATCCACATTAATCCCTTTGAGCAGAAGTCTGTAGAGATTCTCAGCCGTCCAGGTAATAGTTGTCCCAAAGATGCTTTTTCAGGAGGCAACTGGACTTTTTTTTTTTTTTTATGAAGACGCTTCGCTTCTCATCCAAGAAGCTTCTTCAGCTCTGACTTCTACAGACATTTAGCTACACAATTTGGGATGAACACCCTTTGAATGGTGTGGGGGGTAGGAATGGATTTCCAGAGGAAAAATTGCAGACTACAGGAACCATTTGCACCGCTCAGGTGTCTCTGAGGACACAGATAAGCCTCCAAGTGGCCTCAAGGACTCTCTAAAAAGGATGCAAATGACCAGCTGCCTGCAAGGAATATAAATCCTTCCATTCCCCACTATCCGGTCAGAGCTGAAGAAGCTTCTCGGATGAGAAGCGAAACGTCTTCAAAAGAAAAAAACAACGAGGAAGTCCAGTTGCCTCCTGAAAAAGCACCTTCGGGACCGTTTGAGCAATGTTTATCGTGCAAATCCATCTAGTTTATTGAAGACGAGTGAATTCAATAAGTTGATTAAGAGTGTCAAGTGAACGCAACTTTCATGCGAACTTTAGCATATCTCAACCCTGGGAATTGAAGTCCACCAATCTTAAAGTTGGCAAGAACTCTGGTCCAAAGGGCAGTTGTAACAGAATAATGGAATAACAGAGTTGGAAGGGATCTTAGAGGTCTTCTAGTCCAACCCGCCGCTCAAGCAAGAAACCCTACATCCTTTCAGACAAATGGTTGTCCAATCTCTTCTTAAAAACTTCCAGTGTTGGAGCATTCACAACTTCTGGAGGCAAGCTGTTCCACTGATTAATTGTTCTAACTGTCAGGACATTTCTCC
The DNA here is from genome assembly GCF_029215685.1 of Pituophis catenifer annectens. Classification (NCBI taxonomy): domain Eukaryota; kingdom Metazoa; phylum Chordata; class Lepidosauria; order Squamata; family Colubridae; genus Pituophis; species Pituophis catenifer. The sequence goes on along the minus strand of NW_027256886.1, from coordinate 5,902,467 downwards.
TTAGTTCTAGGTTGTGATGGAGATGGGCAGTTTCTAAACTTGATAAATAAACACTCAGAGTTTCCCAGCCAGCTGGCTTGAAGATGGGTGGACTTCAACTCCCAGAATTCCCCAGCCAACATGGTGGGAGTTAAAGTCTACGCACCTTAAGGTTACCAAGGCTGAGAAAGACTCTTCTATAGACTAAGGCAGAGGTCTTCAAACTTGGCAGCTTTAAGGCTTGTGGACTTCAACTCCCAGAATTCTCCAGCCAGCATAGCTGGCTGGAGAATTCTGGGAGTTGAAGTCCACAAGTCTTTAAAGCTGCCAAGTTTGAGGACCCCTGGACTAAGTCTAGTATTCCTTCAGCATTCTCAGCAATCAGGATGGATATACCGGTAGATAGTCCTCGACTTACAACAGTTCATTTAGTGACCATCCAAAGTTACGACAACACCGGAAAAAGTGACTTACATCCATTTTTCACAGTTAAAACCTTTGCAGCATCCTGATGATCCTGTGACCAAAATTCCGACGCTTGGCAATAGGTTCATATTTATGACCGTTACATTGCCCCGGGGTCACGTGATCCCCTTTTTGTGACCGTCTGACGGGCAAAGTCAACGGGGAAACCAGATTCACTCAGCAACCGGGTTACTAACTTATCAACTGCATCGATTCATTTAACGACCGTGGCCAGAAAGGTCATAAAACACGGCAAAACCCATTTAACAACATCTCACAACCATCTCACAACCATAAAAACTTTGTGGCCTCTGCTAAGGTCGTAAGTTGAGGACTACCTGTACAGCCAAGGAAGAGTTTTGAGGCTTGCCTGAGCCTCCATTTCTGGGCCCCTGAGAGCAAGTTCTCCCCCTTGGCTGCCCCCCTGCAAACCATGATCTCCTTGTTCAAGAGATATAAAAGAAGCATCTCTGTTTTCCTCTGTCCAATCTCGCTATCGGAGACGATAGCGAAAGAATTTGAAAGGTCAAGCCGAGCTTTCAGCTGCCGCCTGGTCCTGCCTCTCTGCTGCCAGCCACCTTGGAGCCCTCGTCTCTCCCTGGAACGGGGTGCTGGGCAGGTGTGCGTTCCCCATCCATGCGTCGAGGGTCATTCCTTGGCCACGCCGGTGTCGTCATCCTAGAGACAAACCAAGGCCTCTTTCAGAGGAGCTGATGCTCTTCTGGAGGGGAAGAGGCCAGGACTATTATGGGCTGGGCAAACTTCCAGCTCTCCTGGAAGACAAGGAAGGCAAGGGAGAGGGGGGAGGAGGGAGGAGGAGGGGGGAACAGCCCCACATTGAGGTGGGCAGCCTTCAAAGGGAGCCTGCAGCGATCTGAAGGTCCTTTGTCTTCCTCCCAGACCCAATTTCCATGAGATTCCATTGCTGTCAGCAAAGATGAGACGGGCAACAAGGTTGGGGACCGGACGAGTGCCCAGCCAGTAAGGGTCCAGCAAGGCAGCCTGCCCATGTCTGTTGCAGCTCTGTCAGCACCACCAAGCTGAGCCTGACAAGCATCCAGAAGCGCACGGAGGCAGGCGACGCAGAGCCCTCCATCTGCCATCGTGGAATCCGTCTGGCGGCCTGGATTCCTTCAGCTCTCTCGAAGTTGGACTCTCCAGGACTTCTCCCGCTTGGGCAGAGAAGATGGGAAGACAAGGGAGGGTTCTTAGCGAAAGAGGGGGAAGGGGGGTGGAGGAGTTTCAGGGCAAAGGGACAAGAGCGGGGTTTGTACAGGCAGGTGGTTTTGGGATGAATTCCGCAAATTTTCTGTAATTGTAACCGCTGGAAACTGGAGGTTCTCACTTCCTGGGGTTATGAGCAGGGAGAGGGAGGGAGGGAGGGAGGGAGGGAGGGAGGGAGGGAGCGAGGGAGCGAGGAAGGAAGGAAGGAAGGAAGGAAGGAAGGAAGGAAGGAAGGAAGGAAGGAAGAAGATGAGTGAGTGGATGGTACGAAGGAAAGAACAAAGATGGAGGGGAGAAGGAAGGAAGGAAGGAAGGAAGGAAGGAAGGAAGGAAGGAAGGAAGGAAGGAAGGAAGGAAGAAGATGAGTGAATGGATGGTACGAAGGAAAGAACAAAGATGGAGGGGAGAAGGAAGGAAGGAAGGAAGGAAGGAAGGAAGGAAGGAAGGAAGGAAGAAGATGAGTGAGTGGATGGTACGAAGGAAAGAACAAAGATGGAGGGGAGAAGGAAGGAAGGAAGGAAGGAAGGAAGGAAGGAAGGAAGGAAGGAAGGAAGGAAGAAGATGAGTGAGTGGATGGTACGAAGGAAAGAACAAAGATGGAGGGGAGAAGGAAGGAAGGAAGGAAGGAAGGAAGGAAGGAAGGAAGGAAGGAAGGAAGGAAGGAAGGAAGGAAGGAAGGAAGAAGATGAGTGAATGGATGGAACAAAGGAAAGAACAAAGATGGAATGGAGAAGGGAGGGAGGGAGGGAGTGAGGGAGGGAGGAAGGAAGGAAGGAGGGTGGGTGGGTGGATGGATGGACAGACAGATGGATGGACAGAGGGATGGGTGGGTTGTTGGTAGATTGGAAGAAAAGAGGAAGTGAAGGGAAAGGAAGATGTTAGAAGCCCTGCATTAAATCTTCCCATTTGTCATAATTCCCCGACAGTGTGGTCCTCTTTCCCACCATCCTCAAAATTGTTTCTCCCAACTGCACTGAATTGAACAGTATTGGTTTCGACTTTTAGGGGGTGGGGGAAATGACATGAATGGCACCCCTTCAATCCTGGAGAGAAGGGGAGACACCCATGCGTATGTGGGTGGAGGGGTTCACTGGCACAATCCCTCCTAGGCCAGCAGGAAGAATCCACAGGTGGAGGATGGAGACATCCAGCCCAGAAGTCAACCAGCTCCACCTTCTTATTTTTTGCACACACACAAAAAAAAACCCGGATACCTACAGCCAGGTGAGCTTTGCTACTCTCACCTGCCACTCCCCTCCAATAGACATGCCTCACATTTTATCACCCCAGCACAGAAGGGCAGATTTGAAGCTCAGGCCAGATGTGAGTCCCCGAAGCCTGGGGCACAGCTCTCAACCTCATAACGTCATTACTGAATAATGATTTATAATTCAACAGAACGGGAAAAGTATTTCAACCTGGAGATTAATCCGAGCCAACCTTGGCTGATCTTGAAACGCTCAGCCGAGTCGGAGCTGATTAAGACTTGGAGAGGAGAAAATCCAGAAAGCTGCAGGTCTGAAGGTTACAAAAGACAACCCGAAAGCAGCAACAGACAGATACCTGGCTTTTACCTGTGTTGCTGATTATGTGTGTTCATTGCTATGTTGTGTTCTTTTACAGAATGACAGAGTTGGAAGGGACCTTGGAGGTCTTCTAGTCCAACCCCCTGCTCAGGTGCAGGAAAACCTTATACTATTTCAGACAAATGGCTGCCCAGTCTCTTCTTAAAAACCTTCAGTGTTGGAGCATTCACAACTTCTGGAGGCAAGTAGTTCCACTGATTAATTGTTCAGGCAGCTCTTCTCATGCGTGCACTAGGAACAGGCTCCTCCTGTTCCTCTGCCTCTCTGCTGTCAGCCTCTGGAGGCTCCGGAGTCCATGCATCACTCCACGATGGCCCTGGCTCCATTTCTGCCTCCGACACAGAGCCCTCATTCGGGCCTTTCCCAGCCTCCAGGACTGGCCCATGTTCTTCCTCAGCCTCCTCACTGTCCAACTCCACTACCAGCTCCGCAGGCTGCTGGTGGACCACAACAGACGATCAGCTGTGCCGTGTGATTTATATTCGCTAGAAAGCAGGAAATCCTGCTTTCTAGCGAATCTAAATCGTGTGGCACAGCTGTTTCCCCCCCCCACTGTTCTACTTACCTTCTTAAGCCTCCTTTTTCCATGCAAAGCGCGTGTTTGGTGCATGCTGCACATGTGTGCTGTGCATGTGTTTGGCGCGCACTGCACATGTGTGCACACAGCATGCATTTGGCATGTACCATGCATGCATGGGCAGTGAACCGGTGGCAAACCATGGAGGATTTCACCACTGCTTTACAGCTCTGTCTAAGCAGTTTATAGAGGCAGAATATTGCCCCCAACAACCTAGGTCCTCATTTTACCAACCTCGGTAAAGGATGGAAGGCTGAGTCAACATTGAGGCAGTCAGGATTGAACTCCTGGCAGTGTGCAGAGTCAGCCTGCAATACTGCATTCTAACCACTGTGCCACCATGACTCTTGGAATCGCTTTCTGAAAACTGAAGACTGACTGGAATAGCAATAGCACCTAGACTTATATACTGCTTCACATTGCTTTACAGCCCTGTCTAAACAGTTTACAGAGTCAGCCAGGGGTGGGATTCAGCCAATTCAGGCGAACCGGATGTTAATTTTACATCTGGTTTGCCGAACCGGTAGTTGCAAGGACTGACTAACTACAAACATAAACAGTTAAATAAAAGGAAAGCCTCTGCAGTTCCAAGAACCGACCTATAGCGTAACTAGAAAGAACTTGCATGCAAGGTAACAGAGCATGTTTAATATGTTATTGAATATTAACTGACATACTTCGCATATATTGTCTGCTCATTTTAATACAAATGCAATGTATGATTTAGTATATTAGTATATTAGTATAGTATATCGACCATGGTATCATGTTGCGCCGGCTGGAGGGACTGGCAGTGGGGGGCACCGTTTTGCGGTGGTTCTCCTCCTATCTCTCCGACTGGTCGCAATCCGTGTTGACAGGGGGGCAGCGGTCGACCCCAAGGCGCCTTGTTTGTGGGGTGCCACAAGGGTCGGTCCTCTCGCCCCTCCTGTTCAACATTTATGTGAAGCCGCTGGGTGAGATCATCTGTGGTTTTGGGGTGGAGTTCCATCAGTACGCTGATGATACTCAGCTGTACATTTCCACCCCAGACCATCCCAACGATGCCTTGGAAGTGATGTCCCAGTGCCTGGAGGCCGTGCGGGTCTGGATGGGGAGAAACAGGCTTCGACTCAACCCTTCCAAGACCGAGTGGCTGTGGCTGCCGGCGTCCCGGTATAGCCAGCTGACGCCATCACTGGTTATTGGGGGTGAATCATTGGCCCCCACGGAGAGGGCCCGCAACTTGGGTGTCCTCCTGGACGCACGGCTGTCTTTAGAAGAGCATACGACGGCCGTGGCCAGGGGGACTTTCTATCAGGTTCGCCTGATACGCCAGTTGCGCCCCTTTCTGGATCGGGACTCCCTACGCACGGTCACTCAAGCACTCATCACCTCTCGTCTGGACTATTGTAACGCTCTCTACATGGGGCTCCCCTTGGGGTACACCCGGAGGCTCCAACTGCTGCAGAATGTGGCCGCGCGGGGGATTATGGGAGCGACGGGGCACTCCCATGTGACTCCTCTCCTGCGCAAGCTGCATTGGCTTCCGGTGGACTTCTGGGTGCGCTTCAAGGTGTTGGTGACCACCTTTAAAGCGCTCCATGGCTTAGGGCCAGGGTACTTACGGGACTGCCTTCTGCCACCAATAGCCTCCCACCGGCCGGTTCGCTCCCACAGAGAGGGCCTCCTCAGGGTGCTGTCAGCCAGACAATGTCGGCTGGCAACCCCCAGGAGGAGAGCCTTCTCTGTGGTGGCACCTACCCTTTGGAACAATCTACCCCAAGAGATACGAGTGATCTCCGACCTCCGGACTTTTCGTCGGGCCCTAAAAACTTACTTTTTTCAGTTAGCCGGTCTGTTTTGATTTTATAGTTGGTTTTAAAATTTTGATACGGATTTTATATTGACAAGTTTTAAATTACGGGCCAAATTTATGTAATTATTTTAAATCTATTTTTAACTGTAATGTTATGTATAAATGTTTTATTTTGGCTGTTCACCGCCCTGAGTCCGAAAGGAGAAGGGCGGTATAGAAGTTCGATAAATAAATAAATAAATAAATAAATAAATAAATAAATAAATAAATAAATAAATAAATAAATAAATAAATAAATAAATAAATAAATAAATAAATAAATAAATAAATAAATATTTGGGGAGGGTAGCAGGAAATATGTAGAAGGCAGTCAGAAAGAGGGTAACCTCATAGTACCTCAGCCAATGGGGAATCAAAATCAGAATAGAGCTGGAAGGGACCTTGGAGGTCTTCTAGTCCAGCCCCCTGCTCAAACAGGAACTAGAGGAGGGATGTGGCAGCTGGGACAGGATTGTATAAAGAAGGGAATAGTTTGAATTGGTACTTTGGAGAGAACTTTGATAGCTTCTCCCCGCTTATTGCAATAAATGAAACAAAAGGTTTTCACTCTGTCTTGACTGATTATTGGTCAGGCAAGTTTGCCACTGGCTGAAAAGGAAAATGACCAGGAGCACATAACAATTATCCACTAGGATTCCAAGATCCCAACTGCCCTCAAAGCAGGGGTGAAATGCTCCCGGTTCAGACCAGATCGCCTGATCCGGTAGCGGTGGAGGCAGGTGGTTTGGAGAACCAGTAGCAAAAATCCCTGCCCCCACTCATGCCCAGCTGAGCCGCACGATCATCAGGATTTTTAAAAAAAGCCTCTGCTGATCAGGCAACTCAGCTTGGATCGTCAGAGGCATTTAAAAGAAAAAAAGCCTTTGCCGATCAGGCAACTCAGCTTGGATCGTCAGAGGCTTTTAAAAGAAAAACAGCCTCTGCTGATCAGGCAGCTTGGATCGTCAGAGGCATTTAAAAGAAAAAAAGCCTCTCCCGATCAGGCAACTCAGCTGGGATCGTCAGAGCCTTCTGAAAGCATTTTTTTACAACCTCTTCGCCGAAGAGGTTGTAGAAAAAATGGTTTTAAAAGTTGAAAAAAAAAAGGGCCACGCCCACCCAATCACATTACCCCCCATCAAGCCACATCCACAGAACCGGTAGTAACAAATTTTAGATTTCACCACTGCCTCAAAGTCCTCAGAAACTAAATTCAAGGGGGACCTTTCCACCCCCTTTTTAATCACATTAACCGAGGCGCATTGTAAGCAGCATTGCGTTGTCACAATGCAAGCCCCGCCCCTTTTATGTGTGCGCGCACGCGACATTGGGATGCACGTATGAAGGAGGTTGAGCTTCTGAAACAACGACGTGACACCCATCTTCTAATTGGCTCTCCTTTTTGACCTTCCCTGCAAACACCTCAAGTTTAGCTCCACAATAAAGGCACACCTCATTTTATTGTGTTTTGCTTTATTGCACTTCACAGATATTGTGTTTTTTTACAAGAGTTTCCACCAGCAAAAAAAATTGCAACTTGCTGAAGGCTCAGGTCACGATTAGCATTTTTTAGCAATAAAGTATTTTTAATTAAGGCATGTGCTTTCCTTAGACATAATGCTATTGCACACTTAATAGACTATGATATAGGATAAGCAGAACTTTTATATGCACTGGGAAACCAAAAAAAAAAAAAATTGTGTGACTCGCTTCATTGCGATATTCACTTTACTACAATAGCCTGGAACCGAACCTGCAATATCTCCGAAATATGCCTGTATTTTAATAAGAATTTATCAGACTGTAAAACTCAGGGAAATTTAAGCAGCTTCGGTTTTTAACCCTGCTCCTGTCACTGTTTTTGGAATGTGGTCTCTGAAAATCCACAGAGGCTGAGGCTTTGGCTTGGAAGAACACTGGTTTTACATCAACCAGGTATGGTAGAATCAGGGCAATCGGCACAATGTGGTCAAAAAAGTCAAAATGGTGCCTAGGACAACGTGATTAGAGTTCTGCCCATTTTTTATGTGCATTGCTTGTGTAATACATGTAAAAAGAACAGCTTTGATTGACCCATTGTGCCCAATTTCTACAGGAAGGAAGGGAGGGAGGGAGGGAGGGAGGGAAGGAAGGAAGGAAGGAAGGAAGGAAGGAAGGAAGGAAGGAAGGAAGGAAGGAAGGAAGGAAGGAAGGAAGAAAGAAGAGACATGGGAATGAAAAGGAGGGAGGGAGAAAGGAAGGAAGGAAGGAGATGGGAAGGAGAAGGAGGGAGGGAAGTAAGAAGGGGAGAGGGAGGGAGGGAGGAGGGAAGGAAGGAAAAAAGGAAGGAAGGAAGGAGATGGGAATGAGAAGGAGGGAGGGAGGGAAGGAAGGAGGGGAGAGGGAGGGAGGAAGGGAGGAGGGAAGGAAAGAAGGAAAAAATGAAGGAAGGAAGGAGATGGGAATGAGAAGGAGGGAGGGAAGGAAGGAGGGGAGAAGGAGGGAGGGAGAAAGGAGGGAAGGAGGAGGGAAGGAAGGAAAAATGAAGGAAGGAAGGAGAGGGGAATGAGAAGGAGGGAGGGAGGAAGGAGGGAAGGAAGGAAAGGAGGGAGGGAGGGAGGGAGGGAAGGAAGGAAGGAAGGAAGGAAGGAAGGAAGGAGGGGAGAGGGAGGGAGGGAGGGAGGAAGGAGGGAAGGAAGGAGGGGAGAGGGAGGGAAGGAGGAGGGAAGGAGGAGGGAAGGAAGAAAAAAAGGAAGGAAGGAGATGGGAATGAGAAGGAGGGAAGGAAGGAAGGAGGGGAGAGGGAGGGAAGGAAGGAAGCAAGCAAGCAAGCAAGCTGCCATCACACAGCATATTTAACCTGATTATAGAATAAACCCTTTTTTTAGAACAGCCCAATCGACTGAATTCTAAACTGACCAAAACAACTGTATTCACACCACACATCCAGCCACAAACTATCCAGGTTAACCCTAAGCAATGCTGGCCTCTCAGGCAAATGTTGTTGTTGTTGTTTTTTTTTTTGTGTGTGTGCCAGGCCTTCACCTGAGTGTTAAGGATGTGCTTGAACACAGCCAGTGAATCGAGGGCTGAGATAAGAAGCAAACCGGACCCTCCCAGTTTCTCCACCCCTACCCCGGTTCTGACTTCTTCGAATGGACAGAGGCCCCACCCTTCGGATGCCAACCTCACCCTTGGCTCCTGAGCCCATCAATTCCACCCTTGCCAGCATGGTGAAATGGGCCTGGATCTTGTCCCAGACTCGCTCGGGTCTCTCTCTCCTGCTAATGGAGGAACAACCAGCTCCGGCTATTCCTCAGCCTCCAGCAATGGGGGTGACTTGAATGGCTCATTAAGGCTCTCCCCTCCGCAGCCTCCCCCCCCCACTCAATAGATTGCAGGTTGAATGGCTCAAATGACAGCTTGCTGGTGGAAAGGGCAAAGATGGGGGGGACAAAGGGAGCCCCCAGGAGATTTGCCAGTAATACGTTCCTTGCTCTAATGAAATGTGATCACTCATATTATGCAGGGAAAGCAAATGACAGAGTAAAAAAATCTCCATGGTATTTGATTGGATACAAGAGGGGATAGGAAAGGATCAGCTGGTCGAGGGGGAAAACGGTATTCAGGTAGTCCTCGACTTACGACTACAACTGAGCCCCAAATTTCCACTTCTAAGCAGGGCAGTCAGTTGCGCTCCATTTTACGACCTTATTTTTTTGCAACCGTGTTAAGCGAATGGTTGCGGTTGTTAACGGAACGATGCGGTCATTAAGCAAATCTGGCTTCTCCCAGTGACTTTGCTTGTCGGAAGCCAGCTGAGAAGGATTTTTACAGATGATGATCATCACAGGATCCCACGTGGGATGCTGCAACGGTCGTAAGTGTGAAAAATGGTCGTTGTGAATGCTCCAACACTGGAAATTTTTAAGAAGATGTTGGATAACCATTTGGTGATAAAAACTACCGGTTAGGGTGAACCAATAGTAAAAAAAAAATCTACCAGTTCGATCGAACCGATAGTTAAAAAGCTATCAGTTGGTCCGAAACGGTATTTCCGACGATCAGCTGTGCTGCGTGGTTTATATTCGCTAGAAATCAGGAAATCCTAATTTCTAGCGAAGCTAAATCGAGCGGCACAGCTGTTCCCCCCCTCGCTGTTCTACTTACCTAGTGAAGTCTTCTTTTTCCGCATGAAGCGCGCACTTGGTGCCTGTTGTCCATGCATGTGCAGCGTGCTTTTTCCACGGGTTGTGCATGCGCACACACAGCGTGCTTTCAGCGTGCACCATGCATGTGCATGCAGCGAACCGGTGGTGATCCACGGAGGATTTGCTCAGGAAGATAAATCTATCTCAGCATCTACTTCTGTCCTACTATCGCAACACCATTGAGACTGTCCTGACATACAGCATTCTTGCATGGTATGGGAGCAGCTCTGTAGCGGACAAAAATGCTCTACAGGGAATCATTAAAACTTCCCAGAATATCATCAGGCTCCAGCTACCAGCCCTGGACGACATCTTCGAATCTCGCTGTTTGAGGAAGTTGCATAACATTCTCAGAGACTCTTCCCATCCTGCTTACAATCTTTTTGGACTGTTGCCTTCTGGCAGAAGATACAGAACCATTAAAACTCGGACCACACGTTTTCTGAATAGTTTTTATCCCAGAGCTATAATGGCACTCAACCATGAACTAAAGGGCCACCATCAGTGAGCAGTTGGACAGCATTACCTGGTCTGTTGTGTGGATGTTTGGGTGGTTTAGGGGGTGAGGAATTGTGGTGGGTGGGAGTGTGTTTGGGGATTGTTATGTGTGTTGGGCCTGGTCTTTGGGTGTTAAGTGAATTTCGTTGTATGGGTATACTGTGTATACAAGTACAATGACAATAAAGTTATTTATTCATTTAATTTATTTATTTCACCACTGGGAAGAAGCGATAGATTTTAATTATTGGAAAGGGCCTTGACGGTATACATGCAGAGAGGGGTAGCAGCCTTCTTCAGACAAAGAAAAGATCAAGGATATGGTCCCTTAGTCCATTAGCCATACCCGCTGCAGAATCTTGACGTATTCAGACAAAACAGCTTTGAAATCAAAGTGGCCACTCTAAGCATAACCTATTTATAATCCTTGGCATATGGTCCTTCGCTCGCTCTTTTCATCAGATGTTTATTAAGAGCTAAGCAGCATCTGATGTCAAAGGCATCTTTGCATTTAATGTGCAGGTCTTGGGAAAGACAGATGTAATGGCAAGGAAAGCTGATGCTTTCCAGGACTGGAAGAAGCCAAAGATTGAGGTTAACTCTTTCCTTCCGAGTTGAGATGGGGACGGGGGGAGGGAGGGAAGAGGAAAGTGGGGAGGGGAACTTCCTTTGCATTTAGGGTGAAACTGCCCCTTGGCGGCCGACATTAACTGCATTTAATTAATTAAAAGAAAAAAAACAATTAAAAGCCCATTGCTTAAGGGCCTTTAACATTCTAATCGGGTCCCCAAGAAACCAGCCGTTTCAGCATCTTCGGAATTGGATTGAAGTCTTGCCAAGCCACACTGGAGGGTAACGGAAGTGCTGAGTGTGACAAGACGTAGGGCTGCACAGAGGTGATTCTTCTAAAGAAGAGTGTCCCTTCGCCCAGCTTGCTCAGATCCAGAATCAGAAAAACAGAGCAGAAGAACAGGAGTTGGAAGGGACCTTGGAGGTCTTCTAGTCCAACCCCCTGCTTAGGCAGGAAACCCTACACCACTTCAGACAAATGGTTTATCCAACAGCTTCTTAAAAACTTCCAGTGTTGGAGCATTCACAACTTCTTGGAGGCAAGTCATTCCATTTATTAATTGTTCTAACTGTCAGGAAATTTCTCCTTCGTTCTAGGTTTTTTTTTTTTTTTTTTTTGTTTGTTTTTTAATTTGATTTATATGCCGCCCTTCTCTGGAGACTCAGGGCGGCTTACAATGCGTTAAGCAATAGCCTTCATCCTTTTGTATATTTATACAAAGTCAGCTTATTGCCCCCACAAACTGGGTCCTCATTTCACCTACCTTAGAAAGGATGGAAGGCTGAGTCAACCTTGAGCCTTGGAGAGATTCGAACCAGCAGTAATTGCAGGCAGCTGTGTTAATAACAGGATGCGTAGACCACTGTACTATCAAGGCTCTATCAAGGTTGCTTCTCTCCTTGATTGGTTTCCATCCATTGCTTCTTGTCCTGCCTTCAGGTGCTTTGGAGAATAGCTTGACTTCTTTGTGGCAGCCCCTGAGATATCGGAAGGCTGCTATCATGTCACCCCTGGTCCTTCTTTTCAGTAAACTTAACATACCCAATTCTTTGTGCCCTGACCTGGTGCCTCTAGTCTTATCAAACTCAAGGCCCGCGGCAGAGATGGGTTTCAGGAGGTTCTGACCAGTTCTGGAGAACCGGTAGCGGAAATTTTGAGTAGTTCGGAGAACCAGTATACCACTTCTGACTGGCCCTGCCCCCATCTATTCTCTGCCTCCCAAGTCCCAGCTGATCGGGAGGAAATTGAGATTTTACAGTATCCTTCCCCTTCCATGCCCATCAAGCCACGCCCATCAAGCCATGCCACACCCACCAGGCCACACCCACAGAACCGATAGTAAAAAATTTTGAAACCCACCATGAATCCAGCCCACAGGGTGCTTAGATCTGGCCTGGGGGCCCACTCTGGAAACAGTGAAGGACCAGCTCGCGGTGTCTCTGCCAACGAAAATGGGGCCTGGGAGGGCCACACGTGACCATCCCAAACTCCGTTTTCGGCTGCGAGGGCCTCCTGCAGCCCTCTGCCAGCAAAAACAGAGCCTGTATATGGCCTCCCTGAGCTCTGTTTTCGCTGGCAGAGGGCTGCCAGGAGCCGTCGTGGCTGAAAACAGAGCCTTGACGAGTGACGTCAAGGTGGCCACGCCCACCACAGCCACGCCCACATGGCCACGCCCGCCCCAAGGTCAAACACAACCCTGCTGCAACCCTCCATGAAATCGACTTTGACATCCCTGCTCTAGGTGGCGGCTGGGAATGATGGGAGCTGTGGTACAATACAATTTGGAGGGCGCCAAAGGGATGGAAACATCAGTCCCATCGGCAGAAATACTGCACGCCTGAATTGGCTTTCAGTGCAACAACAACAACAAAAACTTTTATTATATATATTTCTTCCTCTAGTTATCTAGGTCTTTTCATTTCCATGGCTTCGGATGCTCAGTCAAGCGAGGGAGAAAAGGGGCTGCCTCTTGGCGGGAAATGTTGACAGCTTGGCATTTTGGAGACCTTGGCCATCGGAGAAACAAGACAAGCTGACAAGGTGAGCTTTTCCCTCTGCGATCCTGGCTTGTCCCTCTTCCCTCACTCCCACCTTATGCCCCTTCCTCACATGGGTAGTTTGGGGAGGTGGGTATCCATATGGGGCTTTGATCTGCCTCGGTCCCATGCCTTTCATTTCGTTCTCACTTCCCACCTTGCATTGAGAATCCACAATGCTTTTGCTAGCAGCTTCCATGCTGTTGGGGATCACGCAATTACAGAATAGACAGACAGAGAGACAAGGAGAGAGATACAGACAGACAGACAGACAGACAGACAGATAGACAGACCGACCGACAGACAGACAGATAGATGGATAGACAGACAGACATGAAGATAGATAGATAGATAGATAGATAGATAGATAGATAGATAGATAGATAGATAGATAGATAGATAAATAGATGGATGGATGGATGGATGGATGGATGGATGGATGGATGGATGGACGGACGGACGGACGGACGGACGGACAGACATCTAGATAGATAGATGATAGATAGATAGATAGATAGATAGATAGATAGATAGATAGACAGACATGTAGATAGATAGATAGATAGATAGATAGATAGATAGATAGATAGACCGACAGACCGACAGACGGACGGACGGACGGACGGACGGACGGACGGACGGACAGACAGACAGACAGACAGACAGACAGACATCTAGATAGATAGATGATAGATAGATAGATAGATAGATAGATAGATAGATAGATAGATTAGATGGATGGATGGATGGATGGATGGATGGATGGATGGATGGATGGACGGACATGTAGATAGATAGATTTTTTAATGTTTTGCATAGATAGATAGATAGATAGAGATAGATAGATAGATAGATAGATAGATAGATAGATAGATAGATGGATGGATGGATGGATGGATGGATGGATGGATGGATGGATGGACGGATGGACGGACGGACATGTAGATAGATAGATAGATAGATAGATAGATAGATAGATAGATAGATAGATAGATAGATAGATAGATAGATAGATAGATAGAGTAGATAGATGGATGGATGGATGGATGGATGGATGGATGGATGGACGGACATGTAGATAGATAGATAGATTTTTTAATTTTTTTCATAGATAGATAGATAGATAGATAGATAGATAGATAGATAGATAGATAGATAGATAGATAGATAGATAGATGGATGGATGGATGGATGGATGGATGGATGGACGGACATGTAGATAGATAGATAGATTTTTTAATTTTTTTGATAGATAGATAGATAGATAGATAGATAGATAGATAGATAGATAGATAGATAGATAGATAGATAGATAGAGTAGATGGATGGATGGATGGATGGATGGATGGATGGATGGATGGATGGATGGATGGATGGACAGACAGACATCTAGATAGATAGATGATAGATAGATAGATAGATAGATAGATAGATAGATAGATAGATAGAAAGAAAGAAAGAAAGATAGATAGATATTTCCAGGTTGGATCTCCCTCTGATGAGCTTCTTGTCCTGCCCTCAGGTGCTTTGGAGAATAAATCCATGCCTTCTTTCCTTTAACAGGCTTTTAAGAGCCACGGTGGCAACAGTGGTTAAAATACAGCATGGCAGGCTAACTCTGCCCATAGCCTGGAGTTCAATACTGACCGACTCAAGCTGGATGGATCAGTTTTCCATCCTTCCGAGGTCAGTAAAATGAGGACCCAGATAGTCAGGGGCAAATATGCTGACTGTCAGGCCTGGAAGCCACATTTTTCATTGGGCCTTCAGGCCTGCCACATTTACTACTGTGGGAAACTGGGAGGGGGGATTGTATGGAGCACGGGTGATATATAGTCATAATAACATTCCTTTCTCAGAGAGTCAAGGCCATCTTGTCCTGCACCTGGACGGGGAGGAATCTCCAGTTGGGACGGTGCTTGGATTGGACCATGTGGTGGACATGTGGGTGTTAGGCAGGGACTTGGACTTTCCTTTGGGTGGGGAAAACCTGGAAGCTCTCAGATTCAGTTTTTCCCAGATGTGCCAATATGACATCTCTAATGAAATGGAAATTTGAGGAAAGTCAAACCTTGGAGTTTTCTTTCGTTGGGGGTGTTACTTGGAACCCTGACATTAACCCGAATCTGAAAGCTTCCAGATTTCAAATGACACTGACACTGACTCTGTAAGCCGCTTTTTGCACCATTTTACGGCCTGTCTTGCCATCGTTGTTAAGTGAATCACTGCAGCTGTTAAATTAGTAACATGGTTGTTAAATCGAACTGCCTTCCCAGATTATCTGAGGATCGCAAAAGGGGATCACATGACCCAGGGACACTGCAACTGTCATAAGTACATGCCAGTTGCCAAGTATCTGAATTTTGATCATGTGACCAAAGAACACAGCACACACAAACTTTGTACAAAACTTAAATTCACTAAAATAACTCAGTCTTTTCCAAACAAAGGCTGTTAATAAACTTCCTTAACAGCCTACAAGAAACCAAAGATAAAGTAATCACAATCTTACTAAGGTTGGCAGAAAGCCCAGAAGCAATTTGCAGAGAATCCAGACGCGATGTAGAGTGAACTAAAGTTGTTCCCTACAAATTGCTTCAGTTGGCATTCCTCCTTAAATAGGCTAAGGGAGTGGCCAGTTAGCCCCAAGCCTTACTCTTGAGGAGACCTCCTCCTGAGGAACCACTCCTACCTATTGGAAGCTCTGCACACCCGTGCATCGAGAAGAGGCTCCTCCTCTTTGTCCTCTTCACTTAAAGGAGCTTCTGGAGGTTCTGAAGGCCCTGGCTGAATCCCCGCCTCTGGCACCACATCTTCTCCAGCCTCCTCATTGTCTGACTTGAATGCCAGCTACACAGGCTGCTGGCGCAGCAGCCTGTGCAGCCTCCTCGCTGTCAGAATCAGCTACAATCCGCACAGGCTGCTGACAGGCCACAACAGTTTCTTAAGCCAAAGAACCAGCATCGTCCCGAGACATCTCTGTAGTCATGTGACCACATGCCACTGGCATGTGGCAACATGCCAGTTGCCAAGTATCTGAATTATGATCATGTGACCATGAGGATGCTGCAATGGTTCAATAAGTGTGAAAAACGGTCACAAGTAACTTTTTTCAGTGACGTTGTAAACTTTGAACGGTCACTAAATGAACTGTTGTAAGTCAAGAAATACCTGTAGATGAATAGTACCACATAAATATGAGGAAAGCTAACAGTGTTCTGTGTTTTGACATATGCTCTGTTCTGTGGCATGATGTCATGCTGGTCACATGACCACAGAAATGTCTCAGGACGATGCTGGTTCTTTGGCTTAAGAAACTGAGATGGCACCGCCCCCTAAAGTTGGTCACAACTACCCAGGGGTGGGCTTCAAAAATTTTAGCAAGGGGTTCTCTGCCTGGTTGCTGGGTGGTCATGGCCATGATGGGCATCACCTAGTCGGCCTCCTGCACCATGGTGGGGGTGGAGTTGTTTTTGCCCTCCCCAGGCTCCAGAGGCTTTCCTTGAGCCTCCGTGAAGGCAAAAATGGCCTCCCCAGATTCCGGAGGCCCTCTGGAGGCTGGAAATGATTCCTGAACTTCTGGTAAGGCTGTTTTTTGCCCTCCCTGAGCCTCTGCATGCACCCTGCACTTAACTGCATCCAAAACGGGCCGCGTGGGGACTCCTGGGAGGACAGGGTGGGATGAGTGGGGCCAGACCAGTGGTGGGTTCCTCCTGGTTCCACCCGGTTCTGCTGAGCCGGTAGCGGTGACGATATGATGTCACCGAACCGGTTTAGTCCCCCCACTTCCCCCCCCCCCCGGCATTATTCTTACCTTTTATTTGGCCCCATCCCCAATCTATTACTGCCTCCTGAGTCCCAGCTGATGGGCTATAAGGAAAGCCTTGGTGGTACAGGGGTTTAAAGCACCCTGTTATTAAGCTTATTAAGACCAGCTGCCTGCAATTTACTGCTGGTTCGAATCTCTCCAAGGCTCAAGGTTGACTCAGCCTTCCATCCTTTCTAAGGTAGGTGAAATGAGGACCCAGTTGTGGGGGCAATAAGCTGACTTTGTATAAATATACAAAAGGATGAAGGCTATTGCTGAGCACATTGTAAGCCGCCCTGAGTCTTCGGAGAAGGGCGGCATATAAATCAAATTAAAAAAAAAAAAAAACTGTTTAAATTCTTGCCGCAGGGCTTCAAAGGGCCACCCTACAGCTGATCAATGGTAAAAGGCAGTTTAATGGTAGACTGGGGCCTCCAAAAACAAATGAGTAGACCGGTGCCTGCAAAAATACATGAGTAGACTGGTGTCTGCAAAAATAAATGGGTAGATCAGTGCCTGCAAAAATAAATGGGTAGACCGGTACAGCTCTGCAAGCAGTTAAAAGCCTGGTAGACCAGTACCTCTGCTAAATCCTAAAGAATTGTCACATGACCATCAAGCCATGCCCACAAAATAAGCCACGCCCACAGAACCGGTAGTAAAAACTTTTAGAACCCACCCTTGGGCCAGCCAGGAGTGGGATTTGGGGGTTCTCCAAACTGCACAGAATCTTAGCTAGGGATTCTCCCGAACCCCTACGAACCCCCAATAGCCCACCCCTGTAACTACCAGAGTTAAACCCTCAGGGACACCTTTGCCCCCACGTGCAGAATTTGACATCTTTCTCTATCAAATTCTATCTTATTCATTGCAGTCCACTAGCTTTTTCTGAATTGTGTCTTTCGCTCCAAAATCCTCTGAATTTTGTATCATTTGCAAATCTGATAATTATTCCCTTACCTCCATTGATGTTATTAATAAAAAAATCTTGAATGGCACAGGGCCCGGGACAGACCCCTATGGCCATCCACTCAAAACCACTCTCTGAGCTGTGATAAGAATATTTATGAACACGTTCCGAGTGCAGCCACCCAGCAAATTGTGAGTATAATGTGCATTGATGGTTAATTCAGAAACCAGGTTAAGTGCGTTGCTTAACTTGAGGCAAGCACACCGCCAGCCCACCGTACGGAGTTAAAACACATTCATTACGCAGGACAGTTTTGCAAAACCTATCTTTGGACATAAAGAGGGAAAGACTAAATTTAGCAGGACGAAAGGATCCAGATGGAAGGAGAACGTTTCTCGTGATAAATTTAAACTTCATCTTCGAAAGAAACCCAAGTCGCCCTGCAACCAGCCCAAAATCAGAAGTGGGCAGGTTTGAAGCTAGTGGGTTCTAGTTCAATTTTGACTAAAAATTTTCCAGATCTGCCAGTTTGGAGCAGCAGATGCAAAAGTCATGCCTTTCTTAACTTAAGAGAATTCGGGTCTCAGGAATTTGTTCTGGGTGCCAGCTCTTATGGCCCACAAAAAAATCTACTCCTGGCTGGGATAGCACTATTTCGGTCTTTTTGGACCTCATCGGCCAGCCACACCCATATTTTATGACTCCTCCCTGTAAAGGTCAAATATTTATTCTTTTTAATTCATAGGCTCAAATATATGATATTTTTGTAGTCAGGGTTTTTTTCTCCTATGTAGATAGAGTTGTTAAATGGCCATAGTGGGATGATATCTCCAATCATCACTTTCAGGCCTGTCAGACATTTTGTGTTGTTTATTCTGAGACTTATGGGAGACTGGGATAGCACTATTTCTGTCTTTTTGGACCTCATTGGCCAGCCACACCCATATTTTATGACTCCTCCCTGTAAAGGAGTATATATACAGGACTCCTCCCTGGTCATGGTTGTCCCAAAAGTGCTTTTTCAAAAGACAACTGGACTTCCTTGGGTTTTTTTTTTTTTTTTGAAAAAGTTTCGCTTCTCATCCAAGAAGCTTCTTCAGTTCTAAGAAGTAAAAGATTCATCTACATTAGGCTAACATTCTCAACTCCAGCCATAGGAAGCCACAGGCAGGAGTGGGATTCAGCCGGTTCAGACCAGTTCGGGCGAAACGGATGCTAATTTTACATCTGGTTCGCCGAACCGGTAGTTGCAAGGACTGGCTGGCGCCGCCCACCCCTCCCCGCCCCTCCTAGGAGTCTCCACGCGGCCCGTTTTGGATGCCAGGTAAATGCAGCGCCCATGCGGAGGCTCTGGGAGGGCAAAAGATGGGCCTCCCAGAAGTTCTAGAAGTCTGGAAACGGGCCTATTTGATGATGGTTGCAGTATCCCAGGGTCACATGATCCCCTTTTGTGACCTCCTGACAAGCAAAGTCAATGGGAAAACCAGATTCACTGAACAACCCTGTTACTAACTTAAGAACGCCAGTGATTCACTTAACAACCGTGGCAGGAGAGATCGCAAAACGGGGCAAAAACTTACCTAACAACTGTCTCGCATAGCAACAGAAATTTTGGGCTCAATTGTGGTTGTAAATTGAGGGCTACTAGCAGAGGTGGTATTCAGCCGGTTTGGACCGATTCGCACGAACCGGTAGCGGAAATTTTGAGTACTTCGGAGAACCAGCAAACTGCACCACTAGCTACTAGTTACTATAAACAGGGAGCAAACCTCCACACCCACTATCACTGATGATGTTACCTAGTTGGGTAATGAAATTTCTGCAAAGAAACAAGCAAAGTCAGAGAGCACCAAGGACTCCGCAGTCATGAATATGAGCCAGCCCTCTTCTGCTCTGCTGAACCAGATCAGCTGGAAGGATGCTTTCTGAATCTCTGCTGCCAGAAACTGGACTATCTAGCACACAAGGGAGGACCTGCTCCGATGTCCCTTTGGGCTGTGGAGGCCTCTCCCTAAGGAGATGCAATGGTTCTCTCTTCCCCCAGTAAGAAAATATATATATATAAAAAAAACCCCAACCATCTCTTTTTCAAATTTTTAACCATTAGTCAAACTGATTTTGATCTTAATGGTAGCTTTAATTTTGCCTTCTTTTTCAATATAAGAACATGAAGTTTTTAATATGCATTTCAAGTGCTGTAAATCATCTTCACCATTGTATGGGCAAAGAGTCAGGATATAAAATAGAATAGAGTAGAGTAGAGTAGAGTAGAGTAGAGTAGAGTAGAGTAGAATAGAATAGAATAGAATAGAATAGAATAGAATAGAATAGAATAGAATAGAATAGAATAGAATAGAATAGAATAGAATAGAATAACAGAGTTGGAAGGGACCTTGGAGGTCTTCTAGTCCAACCCCCTGTTTAAGCAAGAAACCCTACACCACTTCAGACAAATGGTTATCCAACATCTTCTTAAAAACTTCCAGTGTTGGAGCATTCACAACTTCTGGAGGCAAGTTGTTCCACTGATGAATTGTTCTAACTGTCAGGAAATTTCTCCTTAGTTCTAAGTTGCTTCTCTCCTTGATTAGTTTCCACCCATTGCTTCTTGTCCTGCCCTCAGGTGCTTTGGAGAATAGCTTGACTGCCTCTTCTTTGTGGCAGCCCTTCAAATATTGGAAAACTGCTATGTCACCCCTGGTCCTTCTTTTCATTAAACTAACCATACCCAGTTCCTGCAACCATTCTTTATATGTTTTAGCCTCCAGTCCCCTAATCCTCTTTGTTGCTCTTCTCTGCACTCTTTCTAGAGTCTCCACATTTTTTTCACATCATGGTGATCAAAACTGAATGCAGTATTCCAAGTGTGGCCTTACCAACGCATTATAAAGTAGTATTAACACTTCATGTGATCTTGATTCTATCCCGCTGTTTATGCAGCCCAGAACTGTGTCTAGGCTATATGAATGAATGAATGAATGAATGAATGAATGAATGAATGAATGAATGAATGGCAAAACCTATTAAAGAATTGAGGTGCGTTCCATTTTTCCTTTATATTAATAACTCATTCATGCATACAAAACCTGCCCCTGCTCAAGACAGCTTGAAAAAGAATGCCTTTATTATCAAGCTTTTCACTGCTATTATTTGGATTCCTCTTTTAATGAAATTGGTTTTAAATGTGGATGAAGCCATCTTGCGTGCTTATGCAGACAGAGGGGGTGGGGATATAAAATAAAAATTAAATCAAATTCTCAGAACATTGATCGTGACTTTAATTATTATTATTATTAGACAATTAATTAAACAATTGTTTTTACAGGTAGTCCTTGGCTTATGGCCACAATTGAGCTCAAAATTTCTGTTGCTAAGCAAAACAGTTGTTAAGTGAATTTTGCCCCATTTTATGTCTTTTCTTGCCATAGTTGTTAAGTGAATCACTGCAGTTAAGTTAGTAGTATGGTTGTTAACTGAATCTGACTTTCCTTGTCAGAAGGTCACAAAGTGTGATTATATGAAATTGGGGTCCTAGGTCCTGTCTGAGCTTGGTTGTTTTCTTGCAGAGGTTTTGTCAGGTTTCGAGGTCGTCTCAAATAAATTGCATTTCAAACAAAGTCTTTGAAGGAAAACTCCTATTTATTAAGCATGACATTCTAAATCCGACTCCATCTCAAAGGAATTTCCCCCCTCCCATCCCATCTCCTAGGGGATATTATCTCCAGGGAAAATAAGTAGGTGAAAAGTCAAACGTCCCTTTCCAGACGCCTCCGCTTCTCCTTCTTATGTCAGCACTAGAGTAAATGCAGCTTGAAGTGCTGACAGGTTTCATTAACATACCAGGTGCTAGAAGGGAGTAGGGTTTTCTCTTATTTTTATATACTTGTTGTTGTTGTTAGTTGCAAAGTTGCGTCTGACCCATCGCAACCCCATGGACAACGTTCCTCCAGGCCTTCCTGTCCTCTACCATCCTCTGGAGTCCATTTAAGCTCACGCCGACTGCTTCAGTGACTCCATCCAGCCCAGGGGTAGGTTCTAAATTTTTTTACTCCCGGTTCTGTGGGTGTGGCTTATTTTGTGGGTGTGGCTTGATGGTCATGTGACAATTCTTTAGGATTTAGCAGAGGTACTGGTCTACCAGGCTTTTAACTGCTTGCAGAGCTGTACCGATCTACCCATTTATTTTTGCAGGCACTGGTCTACCCACTTATTTTTGCAGGCACTGATCTACTCATGTATTTTTGCAGGCACTGGTCTACCCATTTATTTTTGCAGGCACCGGTCGACTCATTTGTTTTCTTTTAACACTGATCAGCTGTAGGGCGGCCCTTTGAAGCCCCGTGGCAAGAGTTTAAACAGTTTTTTTCCCTCTAGCCATCAGCTGGGACTCAGGAGGCAACAATAGATTGTGGGTGGGGCCAAATAAAAGGTAAGAATAGCATGGGGGGGCAGGGACAGGGCAGAACCGGTTCGGTGACATCATATTGTCACCGCTACCGGCTCGGCGGAACCGGGCAGAACCGGGAGGAACCCACCACTGATCCAGCCACCTCGTTCTGTCGTCCCCTTCTTCTTTTGCCCTCCATCTTTCCCAGCATTAGGCTCTTCTCCAGTGATTCCTTCCTTCTCATTAGGCGGCCAAAGTATTTGAGTTTCCTCTTCAGAATCTGGCCTTCTAAAGAGCAGTCAGGGTTGACCTCCTCTAGGACTGACCGGTTGGATCGCCTTGCAGTCCAAGGGACTCACAGGAGTCTTCTATATATACTATTATACAGTATATACTACCGTGTTTTCCCGAAAATATGACCCTGTCTTATATTTTTTTGAACCCTGAAATAAGCGCTTGGCCTTATTGCCATGTGCTCAAAAAGCACGATTGGGTTTATTATCAGGGGATGTCTTATTTTGTGGGAAACAGGGTAGTAGCTTGATCTATCAGCGTTGGTGGGAATGGTTTTAGAGGTTTCTTGATTACGTTGTTGTTTACTATTAGCTTGTTTATCCGAGTTGGTAGTTTCTTGATTGGACTATTGTTTACTGCTCGATTGTTGTTCTAGTATTAATCTTGGTATTAATCTCTGCTTATCTGAGCGTTGATTACTGACAAGGAGGTGTTTTGGTCTTTTATGTTTCCTTTTTTGTTTTTGATTGCCTCTTTTGAATGGAATGAATAGATGTTGTGATGTTGTTTATCTCTATGTGTCTGTTGATGGCTGATTTGTCAGCGTGCCAGGTTTTCAGGAATCCACTAGCGTTTTCAACCTTAGCTTTGTTTTGGATGCTCACACTTTCCCGGATGATGCTATAGTTAAAGTTTGTCCATGTGATGTGAAATTAAGAAGAAAAAAAAAAACCCAACCCTCTCCCTTCTAGCACTGATGATGTTACCCAGACGGGTAATGAAAAGTCTGCATGAAAACAAGCAAGCTCAGCAAACACCTAGGACCCCACAGTTCAACCCCCAACTACAAATTTTCTATCAATACAATGAAAAGTAATCACTGCTCTTCAGCCATTTCCTCTATAAAACTTTCATTTGTTTTTCTATTTTTAATGTCCGAGTCCCAGTGATGGCAAACCTATGGCACGCGTGCCACAGCTGGCAGACAAAGTCCTCTCTGTGGTCACATGAGCCATCTCCCAGCTCAGCTCCACTGCGCATGCACACACGTGCCTTCCGCCGGTCACCTGATTTTTGGGATGCAAGGGGGGCAGGGCGCATGCAGGAGATGCGCGCATAGGCAGGTGGTCATGCATGCATGCATGGGGTGGGGGTCATGTACGCATGCACGGAGGGGGGGTAGTGCAGGAAGTGTGTGCTCCCCCAGGCCGTTTTTGGCCCTAGAAGGCTGCAGGGAATCCTACGAGGCCAAAAACAGGGTGTGGGGGTGTGTGGCGTGCCCCCCCATGGCCTGTTTTTAGGCCCAGGAGGCTGCAGGGAGGCCTACTAGGCCAAAAACAGGGTGTGGGGGGGAGTGGCGTGCCCCCCCGATGGCCTGTTTTGGGGCCCAGGAGGCTGCAGGGAGGCCTACTAGGCCAAAAACAGGGTGTGGGGGGGAGTGGCATGCCCCCCCGATGGCCTGTTTTGGGGCCCAGGAGGCTGCAGGGAGGCCTACTAGGCCAAAAACAGGGTGTGGGGAGGTGTGGTGTGCCCCCGCCCATGGCCTGTTCTTGGTCCCAGGAGGCTGCAGGGAGGCCTACTAGGCCCAGAACAGAGGTGGGGGGGTCACACAAATGAATGGGGGGTAAGGGGACCATGGGGGGGTCGCATGCGCATGCACAGGGGGCGGGGGAGCATGGGGGGGTCGTGCGTGCTTGCACAAGGGGGCGCATTGCGTTATGGGTGCTAGCATAATCAGGATATCGTACGCGCTTTCGGCATACGATAAGAAAAAGTTTAGCCATCACTGTCCTGGTCTATGCTTCACCAGGTTCTTCTCCAATTTTGCCATCGTGAGCTGCTACAAATGCATTTCTTTATTATTTCAGCCAGTCAAAGAGCACCCCAGTGGGTACCGTGGGAAGAGACCACTATTCTTGAGAGAGAACTACTTACCACAATGATTTTTATTTATTTATTTTATTTATTTATTTGTCAAGCCTATATAAGATAATAGGTAAAAGTATAAACATAATTTGAATACATGAAAAGAGTAAGTGAACAATGGAAGGTTTACAGAGCCGGGAAAGAAGCAAATTACTTCGAATTAAGAAGCTGATAGGTGGAGAAGAACCTTTCTGGGATGTCCAACTGAAAGATGGCATCTCTGCTTGTCATCCTTTATGGGAAACAGAAGGAAGCTGCCTTTCTGAAGAGCTGAAAGGTATATGGAAGCAAGGGCCAGAGACAGAATTCGCCTTTTGAGCCTCGGAATTGAAAGTCCCATTCAGAGTGCAATTCTGCCATCTTCTGGATATGCACACAAAGAGCTCACCATTTACAGCTGCTCTCCCCAATTTAGTACTTTACATATGTCTGGGGTGGGGGGGTTTGCTTCAACCTTTAGAGTTTCTCAACATTGGCCCACTTTAAGACCCATGGACTTCATATTTGTGCCTTAGATGGGACTAAAGCCATCTAAATGCTACTGACTCACTCCGGTTCAGGCAAATCAGTAGTGATAAAAACATCTGGTTCAGGCGAACCGGTAGTAAAAAAAAAGCTACTGGTTTGGGCAAATCGGTACTGATAAAAACTACCGGTTCGGGCGAATTAGTAGTAAAAAAAAAGCTACCGGTTCACTCCGGTTTGGGCGAATCGGTAGTGATAAAAACTACCGGTTTGGGCAAACCAGTAGTTAAAAAAGCTACAGGTTCCTCCAAACTGGTATTTCTGACAATCAGCTGTGCAGCGGGGTTTAGCTTTGCGAGAAAGCAGGAAATCCTGCTTTCTAGCAAAGCTAAATCACGCGCCACAGCTGATCCTCCCCCTCGCTGTTCTACTTATCTTCCCAAGCCTCCTTTTGGCACATACTGCGCATGTGCCCGCGTGCAGAGCACATGTTTAGTGGGCAGTGTACATACACCCACAGCGCACATTTGGCGTGCAGTGCTCATGCACGGCCAGCGAACCGGTAGTAAGCCAATTCGGATTTCCCCCCTGACTAGAACTCACTGTCTCCAAAACTTCTGGAGGCCAGTTGTTCCTCTGATTAATTGTAATCACTGACAGGAAATTTCTCCTTAGTTCTAGGTTCCTTCTCTCCTTGATTAGTTTCCATCCATTGCTTCTTTGTCCTGCCTTGTTTATAAAACTAAGAGATTTTTATTTAGTACACGCCACTTTATGAGTTAGACTTCAGACCTCTTTTTATTTTGAAATGTTTAGATGTGTTTGAGGTTTGATTGCATGAAAATAATTGTAGTGGTTTGAAATGCTCTCTTTAAAAATTATAACTTGATCTGTTTTTATTGGAAACTGAAGCTCATTAAGGAAAGAAAAATAGGCTATACATTCTAAAATAAATTTTATAAGACCCAAGAAAGCTTTCAAGTTTACTGGAACGGTTTCACTCCCTCCCTCTGTGAAAAAAAAAAAATCAAAAAGGGGGGGAGTGAAGAAAAGATGGTATTTGGTATGATGAAAACGGCCCAACATCGTTTAGATAATCATTGTAAAACTGAATGAAACTGTAGAGAAATTGGTTCTGCTTGCATTTTAATGTAAACAAAACTAATTTGCTTTTCCAGAAACAACCGACAACGGTTATTCAAAAATCAATTTTTATGATCTTTTAGTTTACATTCTTCGGTAAGGAGTAGGTTGAAAAATTCATAGATTATGGAAAAGGTATACAAGTGCGCTTACATTAGGAGATATAGGCATATTTTTAAAAAGCCATTTTTTAAAAATAAATCATAAACTGATGCGAACAGAATGAATAAACTCCCTAATGGACAGTTTTATGCATCCCCCAAGCTTCTCTAGTCATCTCTCTGGGGATCAAAAAACAACAATACGTCTAGAAGTGAAAATTGATATAATGCACAGAGAATCCTTTTGTCTCCAGAAGAAATGCCTGAAAATTAAGGCAAGGTAGACTTGTGACACCAGGAGTTTTAGTCCTGTAGATGGTCCATATAGGATGAGCAAGCTTGACATGGACTCAAAGATCATAAAATCACAGGGCTGGAAGGGGCTTTGGAGATCTTCTAGTCCAAACCCCTGCCCAAGACAGAAGACCTTATACCCCAGAGGTGGGTTTCAGCAGGTTCTGACCAGTTGTGGAGAACCGGTAGCGGAAATTTTGAGTAGTTCAGAGAACCGGTAGTAAAAATTCTGACTGGCCCCGCCCACATCTATTCTCTGCCTCCCGAGTCCCAGCTGATCGGGAGGAAATGGGGATTCTGCAGTTACCTTCCCCTGGATTGGGGAGGGAATGGAGATTTTACAGTATCCTTCCCCTGGAGTGGGGTAGGAATGGAGATTTTACAGTATCCTTCCCTTGCCACGCCCACCAAGCCATGCCATGCCACGCCCACCAAACCACACCCACAGAACCGGTAGTAAAAAAATTTGAAACCCACCACTGCCTTATACCATTCCAGAAAAAAAATGGTGGTCCAATCTTTTCTCAAAAACCTCTAGTGATGCAGCACCCACAACTCTGGGAGGCAAACTGTTCTATTGATTAATCATTCTTGCTGTCTGTAGAGATTCTCAGTCATCCAGGTCATGGTTGTCCCAAACCGTGGGTGCTTTTTTTCAGGAGGCAACTGGACTTTCTTGGGTTTTGTTTTGTTTTTTTCCTTTGAAGATGTTTCTCATCCAAGAAGCTTCTTCAGCTCTGACAGGACAGTGGGGAATGTCAAAAATATCATCAAAAAAGCACAACAAAGAATGTTCTTTCTGCGCCAACTCGGAAAGCTCAAACTGCCCAAGGAGCTGCTGATCCAGTTCTACAGAGGAATGATTGAGTCCGTCATCTGCACCTCTATAACTGTCTGGTTTGGTTCTGCGACCCAACAAGACAGAGACAGACTTCAGAGGATCATTAGAACGGCAGAAAAAACAATGGCTACCAACCTGCCTTCCATTGAGGGCCTGTATACTGCACGAGTCAAAAAGAGAAAATATTTATAGACCCCTCACATCCTGGACATAAACTGTTTCAACTCCTACCCTCAAAACGACGCTATAGAGAACTGCACACCAAAACAACTAGACACAAGGATAGTTTTTTCCCGAACGCCATCACTCTGCTAAACAAATAATTCCCTCAACACTGTCAAACTATTCACTAAGTCTGCATTACTATTAATCTTCTCATCGTTCCCACCACCCATCTCCTCCCACTTATGACTGTATGACTGTAACCTTGTTGCTGGTATCCTTAAGATTTATATTGACTGTTTCCCTATGACTATCATTAAGTGTTGTACTTTATGATTCTTGACGAATGTATCTTTTCTTTTATGTACACTGAGAGCGTATGCACCAAGACAAATTCCTTGTGTGTCCAATCACACTTGGCCAATAAAGAATTCTATTCTATTCTATTCTATTCTATTCTATTCTATTCTATTCTATTCTATTCTATTCTATTCTATTCTATTCCATTCCATTCCATTCCATTCCATTCTATTCCATTCTGTTTATTTATTTATTGGTTCGATTTATATGCCGCCCTTCTCCGGAGACTCAGGGCGGCTTACAATGCGTTAAGCAATAGCCTTCATACTTTTGTATATACCTGCTTAGTAGGGCTTTCGCCCCCCCCCAAGCGGAGTTCTTTTTCATACAAAGTCAGCTTACTGCCCCCACAATCCGGGTCCTCATTTTACCTACCTTGGAAGGATGGAAGGCTGAGTTAACCTTGAGCCTGGTGAGATTTGAACTTGCAGTAATTGCAGGCATCTGGCAGCTAAGTGCTACTTAACAGCACTTTAGTCCACTGCACCACCAAGGCTCCTTAATTGTAATCTCTCTATTCTAGAGATTCTCAGTCATCCAAGTCATGGTTGTCCCAATGCTTCTTTTTCTTTGCAGGAGGCAACTGGACTTTCTTGTTCTTCTTCTTCTTTTCTTTTGAAGACGTTGGAAGACGTTTTTTCATCCAGGAAGCTTCTTCAGCTCTGACAGGACAGTGGGGAGTGGAAGGATTTATATTCCTTGCAGGCAGCTGGTCATTTGCAGTCTTTCAGAGGGTTGCTGAAGCACTTGGAGATTTATCTGTGTCCTCAGGGTCACCTGAGTAGTCCAAATGGTTCCTGTAGTGTGCAATTTTTTTTCCCTCTGGATATCCATTCCTACTCCCACACCATTCGAAGGGTGTTCATCCCAAATGTTACAGCTAAAAATCTGTGGAGATTCAAAGACTGTCCGCAAGGAATATAAATCCTTCCGTTCCCCACTATCCTGTCAGAGCTGCAGAAGCTTCTTGGATGAGAAGCGAATCGTCTTCAAACGAAAAAGTTGCCTCCTGAAAAAGCACCTTTGGGACATTCTGACTGTCCTCCTTAGTTCCACGTTGGATCTCCCAGGTTGGGCAATTCAACGTCGTATTAATTGTTTCATTCCGTTACTTTTATTATCGGCGGCCACGTTTTCGTCGAAATTATCGTAACTTTTGTATTTCTGGATCGAATTTCTTGATTTTATTATTATTATTGGCCATGGTTCCATTGCAATCAATTTAACTTTTGTGCTTCTTGAATTCTCCTGCAGTCAGTTGTCCCAACAGTGAGTTGACCATGGAGAGTTGTTGCATTCTCTACTTACCTAAAGATTTACTTTACTTACCTAAAACAGGGACGTGGTGGCTCAATGGCTAAGACGCTGAGCTTGTCGATCGAAAGGTCGGCAGTTCAGCGGTTCGAATCCCTAGTGTCGCGTAACGGGGTGAGCTCCCGTTACTTGTCCCAGCTTCTGCCAACCTAGTAGTTCGAAAGCATGTAAAAAATGCAAGAAAAATAGGGACCACTTTTGGTGGTAAAGTAACAGCGCTCCGTGCACCTTTGGCGTTTAGTCACATGACCACGGAGACGTCTTTGGACAGCGCTGGCTCTTTGGCTTTGAAACGGAGATGAGCACCGCCCCCTAGAGTCAGGAACGACTAGCACATATGTGCGAGGGGAACCTTTACCTTTACCTTAAAGATTAGTATCTTGAACACAAGTCTGGGCAGCTGACAACAATAAAACCAATAACAATAAGATAAAATAAAATAAAATAAAATAAAACACAAACTCATCGCCTCGATCATCCTCTTGGGAGGTCCCACAACTAATTCCAGATATCCTCGTTATGCCTGGATAAGAAACCTCAATGGCTTCCCAAATTCAGGACTTGTGACTGAGCAAACAAGTCCAGAACTACCCTACAAAGCTTCCTGTGCCGACTCTCTTCCTGCAAAAGCTCCATAATTTTTTTTTTAGAAACAAAGTAAATTGAGAAGTGTGACAGCCATGGCATCTTTCTAGGAAGGCTGTCAAGCATCATTTCAGAGGAACATCCTTTTCTTGGCACTTTCTGACAATAAAGGAGCTGGGGGGTGTTTAGCTTGCAAAAATGAAAACTGAGGAGAATGATAATAGCACACGCTACAAATATTGAAAAAGCCGTTACGGGTAAGAAGGCAGAGCCGTTCCCTGTTGAACCCAGGGGAAAGACGATGACTAAATGATGATGATGATTTTTTAAATAAAAGGAAGACTTGGGGTTTTTTTTTTTTTTAAGGAGGGCTTTCCTGACAGGGATTGCTGTTCAAGACTGGACAACCATTTGTCTGAAATGGTCTAGGGCCGTGAACCCAGTGGTGGGATTCAGCCGGTTCGCACCACTTCGGGTGAACCGGTTGTTACCTTTCTGAGCAGTTTGGCAAACTGGTTGTTGGAAGAAATCATTAGGGCAGAGAACCGGTTGTTAAATTACTTGAATCCCACCACTGACCACAGGCACCCCCGACACGAGTCCTGTGTCATGGCCACCATGGCCACACGCACTCCCAACCCCCTGAAGTCAAACACAACCCTGATACAGTCCTCAACCAAGAGCCTTGGTACTACAGTGGTTTAAAGCACCCTGTTATTAACACAGCTGCCTGCAATTTACTGCTGGTTCGAATCTCTCCAAGGCTCAAGGTTGACTCAGCCTTCCATCCTTTCTAAGGTAGGTTAAATGAGGACCCAGTTTGTGGGGGCAATAAGCTGACTTTGTATAAATATACAAAAGTATGAAGGCTATTGCTTAATGCACTGTAAGCCGCCCTGAGTCTCCGGAGAAGGGCGGCATATAAATCAAATTAAAAAAAAAAAAATGAAATCGAGTTTGGCACCCCTGACTTACTGCATCTTTGGCATAAACACCCACGTGAACCCTGGCGCATGGCCGAAAAGGAAAACAGCCCCTTATATTGGCGGCGGCTTTCTTTGTCAGGGTTTGGTGATTGGAAAAGGATGGGAGCTGCAGAATTTGTGATAAGTGGCCTTGTTTTAGCGCTGGGAGACGTAAATGGTGACCCAGCTCAGTTGCACCCCGCATGCGCACACACCTCCCACCGGCCAGCTAATTTTCGCATCTTTGTAGAGCATGCATGGGGGCAGGGCGCATGTGGGAGATGCCTGTGCTTGCGTGGGGAGTGGGGGGTCGTGCATGCATGTGGGGGGGTCGCACATGTATGTGCGAGGGTGGAGGGGGAGCACGGGGGGCGCCCCGCACCCCCCCTTGACCCATATTTGGTCCCAGGAGGCTGCAGGGAGGCCTGCTAAGCCCAAAACGGAGTGCGGGCGGGTCACGTGCATGTGGGGGGGTTGGGGGAACACGGGGCATCATGCACACATGCGCAGGAGTAGGTTGCACGCGCATTGCATTATGGGCGCAGGCACGCACGCACGCACTTTCAGCATGCAACAACAAAAAGGTTAGCCATCACTGGTATAGGGTTTCCTGCTCGAGCAGGAGGTTGGACTAGAAGATCTCCAAGGTCCTTTCCAACTCTGTTATTCTGGAACAGGGAGTGTGTTCATCTGGGATGATTAAGAGCCTTGGTGGCGCAGCAGACTAAAGCACTGTTAAGTAACACCAGCTGCCTGCGAGTTCAAATCTCACCAGGCTCAAGGTTGACTCAGCCTTCCATCCTTTCGAGGTAGGTAAAATGAGGACCCGGATTGTAGAGGCAATAAGCTGACTTTGTATAAAAAAGAACACCGTTTAGGGGGGGCCGAAAGCCCTACTAAGCAGGTATATACAAAAATATGAAGGCTATTGCTTAACGCATTGTAAGCTGCCCCGAGTCTCCGGAGAAGGGCGGCATATAAATCGAACCAATAAATAAATTTAGAGCAGTGTTTTGTTTTGTTTTTCCAAACTTCATAACTTGAAGATGTGTGGATTTCGGTTCCCAGAATTCCCCAGCCAAGCAAACCTGGGAGTTGAAGTCCAATTGGGAGGAAAGCTTTTATTTTTTATTTTTTTTAGCTCTTCACTGCGCCTTCCCCAACCACAAAAGATGCAGCCTTGTCTATGATTGCCTTCCCTTGCTTAAGTTGTTTAAAGATGAGAAGGAGCAGCAAAATAAAGGATTACATTTTTAATCTCCGCACGCTGCTGCGGTTTAGCATTTTCTGTGTGCAGAAGCTGTTCCTCGAGCTCTCTGCATTATTGATTATTGTTGGGAGATCATAACTTTCTACCCTCGGCTCAGAAAGCACCAGTGTTGCTTTTATAGCAACTACATTTCCTGCTTTAATAATTTTCTGTTGAATAGAAATTATGGTTTTTAATTTGGTTTTGATCTTGTATGTTGCCCAGAAAAAGGGAGGGAGGGAGGGAGGGAGGGAAGGAAGCAAGGAAGCAAGGAAGCAAGAAGATGGATAAAGGAAGAAAAGGAGGGAGGGAGGGAGGGAGGGAGGGAGGGAGGGAAGGAAGGAAGGAAGGAAGGAAGGAAGGAAGGAAGGAAGGAAGGAAGGAAGGAAGCAAGAAGATGGAAGGAAGGAAGGAAGGAAGGAAGGAAGCAAGAAGATGGATAAAGGAAGAAAAGGAGGGAGGGAAGGAAGGAAGGAAGGAAGGAAGGAAGGAAGGAAGGAAGGAAGGAAGGAAGGAAGGAAGCAAGGAAGCAAGAAGATGGATAAAGGAAGAAAAGGAGGGAGGGAAGGAAGGAAGGAAGGAAGGAAGGAAGGAAGGAAGGAAGGAAGGAAAGAAGCAAGGAAGCAAGAAGATGGATAAAGGAAGAAAAGGAGGGAGGGAAGGAAGGAAGGAAGGAAAGAAGCAAGGAAGCAAGAAGATGGATAAAGGAAGAAAAGGAGGGAGGGAAGGAAGGAAGGAAGGAAGGAAAGAAGGAAGCAAGAAGGTGGATAAAGGAAGAAAAGGAGGGAGGGAAGGAAGGAAGGACCCCTGATTTAGTGCAATATAAAAAAAATGCAAATATTTTTTCTGCAGACCACCAAAATTTTCTTGAGGACCACATGTGGTCCGTGGACCACCAGTTGGTGACTGCTGGACTAGATGACCTACAAAGCCCGTTCCAACTCTGTTAATCTGTCTGTTAATCGATTTAGTAACCGAAAAAACAAATTGTTGTGGCCCATCAGCGGCCTGTGTGGATTGTACCTGATTCTGACAGCAAGGAGGCTGGTGTGGTGTTGCGCCAGCAGCCTGTGCAGCTGGCACTCGAGTCGGACAATGAGGAGGCTGGAGAAAATGTGGTGCCAGAGGCAGGGATTCAGCCAGGGCCTTCAGAACCTCCAGAAGCTCCTTTAAGTGAAGAGGAAGAAGTGGAGGAGCCTCTTCTCGATGCACGGACGCGCAGAGCTGCCAAAAGGCAGGAGTGGCCCCTCAGGAGGAGGTCTCCTCGAGAGTAAGGCTTGGGGCTAATTGGCCACTCCCTTAGCCTATTTAAGGAGGAACGCCGACTGAAGCAATTTGTAGGGAACAACTTTAGTTCATTCTCCTTCGCGTCTGGATTCTCTGCAAATTGCTTCTGGGCTTTCTGCCAACCTTAGTAAGATTGTGATTACTTTATCTTTGGTTTCTTGTAGGCTGTTAAGGAATTTTATTAACAGCCTTTGTTTGGAAAAGACTGAGTTATTTTAGTAAATTTAAGTTTTGTACAAACTTTGTGTGTGCTGTGTTCTTTGGGGTCCGTAGCTGGGGCAGAACACAAATGACTGGTAGTGGGTTGTGTGAACGCAAGTCTTATTCCCTATGGAAAGATCCTGGGTAGCAGCAAGGCAGCCTAGCGAAGAAGAGGGTCAGGGGGTTGACACACAACCCTGCCCTGGCCTCTGGACCACCCTTCCATGCCTCTCTCCACTGACCCAGCATGGGCTTTGGATGCTTGCTAAAAATAACCCTGGGAATGATGAATTGGTAGAGGGGATGGGGGGAGAGAGAGAGAGAGAGAGAGAGAGAGAGAGAGAGAGAGAGAGAGAGAGAGAGAGAGAGAGAAGGGGGGCATTGGTAGGCCGCTCATTCGGTGGCCTGGAATTGAACCAGAATGATCAGGAGGAAACCTTGCCAGGCAGGAGACCTGGGGTGGGCTGGGGGCTGGCAGAGCAAGCTAGGGAACTGCTGCAGCATCCCACCAGCCTTCAGCATCTCCAGAGGCCTCACCCAGGAGGACCACAAAAAGGTCCCTGTTGACTAAGTCTCTCTTTGGCCAATGCACCCATCCAACCCTCAGCCCAATGGAACAGGAGCTACCGTTCAGCCTTCCCTGGTAGGTCCACTTAGGGAGAAACCTTGGGTTCACCTTTTCCAAGCTCGTTGGCCTCCGCTGGGTTGGAAGAGAAGCTCTGAGAATTTCCAGCTGGTGTGGGCAGCCCCTGAGGGATGCCAGGAGTTAAGAGCATGCCAGCTTTTTTCTCTCTCTCTCTCCTCTTAATTAAAATTCTCCCGACTGGCTGTTGTGGATTGTCAGGCAGGAATCTTTTGATAATCAAGGGACCCCAGAAGCTTATTAAATCCCTAATGACAAGTTAGACAGATGGACCTTTTGCCATGTGGGTCAATCTGCACGCTTGGTTTCTTTGGGGATGGGGGGGGGGGCTTCCAAGAAGCATCTACACAGGGATGTCTATGGAGATCCTCTGTCGTCCAGGTCATAGTTGTCCCAAAGCTGCTTTTTTCCTCCCCAAGAAGATGTTTTTGAAGAGGTTTCACTTCTCATCCAAGAAGCTTCTTCAGTTCTGACCAGATGGTGGGGAATGGAAGAATTTCTACTCCTTGCAGACAGCTGGTCGTTTGCATCCTTTTAAGGTCACCTGAGGGGCACGGTGGCTCAGTGGCAAAGATGCTGAGCTTGTCGATCGAAAGGATGGCACGTCAGCGGTTCAAATCCCTAGCGCCGCGTGATGGGGTGAGCTCCTGTTACTTGTCCCAGCTTCTGCCAACCTAGCAGTTCGAAAGCATGTAAAAAATGCAAGTAGAAAAATAGGGACCACCTTTGGTGGGAAGGTAACAGCGTTCCGTGCGCCTTTGGCATTGAGTCAAGCCGGCCACATGACCACGGAGACGTCTTTGGACAGTGCTGGCTCTTCGGCTTTGAAACGGAGATGAGCACCGCCCCCTGGAGTCAGGAACGGCTAGCACATATGCGCAAGGGGAACCTTTACCTTTACCTTAAGGTCACCTGGAGGTTTATCTGTGTCCTCCGGATCACCTGAGTAGTGCAAATGGGTGTGGAGTCTTCTTGGAACTGTTGAAAGGACCATGTTGTAGACTGGAGATAGATGATGTGGTATCCCCTCCCCCTCAGGCCACTCTTTTGAAGACAACAAAGTCCATATTTTGGAGAGAGAGGGGATCGCTGGTTTGAAAGAGGGGTCAAAAAGAGGCCATCAAAATTGAACAGCCCTCTCTCAACAGAAGGTGAGGGATATGGCATCATTTATCTCCAATCTACAACACAGTTCTTTTAGAAGTTCCAAGAAGGTTCCACACCAGTGGTGGGTTCCTCCCAGTTCGGTCCGGTTCGGCCGAGCCGGTAGCAGTGACGATATGACATCACCGAACTGGTTCTCCCCCCCCAGCCCTCCCACCCCCCCCACCCCCCCCCCCACGTTATTCTTACCTTTTATTTGGTCCCACCCCCAATCTATTGCTGCCTCCTGAGTCCCAGCTGATGACTAGAGGGAAAAAAACTGTTTAAACTCTTGCCGCGGGGCTTCAAAGGGCCGCCCTACAGCTGATCAGTGTTAAAAGCAAACAAATGAGTTGGGTCGTAAGTGCGAGGACTGGTCGTAAGTGTGAGGACCTTCCAGAAATGACTCTGACCAGCTAGCCACGCCCACCTAGTCACATGACCTCCAAGCCACACCCACAAAATAAGCCACACCCACAGAACTGGTAGTAAAAATATTTAGAACCCACCCGTTCCACACCCATTTGCACTACTCAGGTGACCCTGAGGACACAGATAAACCTCCAAGTGGCCTCAACGACTCTCTAAAAGGATGCAAATGATCAGCTGTCTGCAAGGAGTATCAATCCTTTCATTCCCCACCATCCAGTCGGAGCTGAAGAAGCTTCTTGGATGAGAAGCTAAACGTCTTCAAAGAAAAACCAGAAAGTCTAGTTGCCTCTTGAAAAACAAAGCACCTTTGGGGTATCTACACAGTGTTCCTGAGTTTATAGATCTCCTGGTGTGCGATGCGTTACCCAGCCACCATCCTATCCTCTTAAGATAAGAGGATCGGATCTTCTTATGGTTACATGGGGTGGGGAAATGGAATACGGATAGTCCTGTAGAAGCAACGGATGGAAACCAGAGATACGGAGGATCCCAGATCTGCGCACTTTCCTCCGTGCTCTTAAGACCCTCCTATTCCAGCAAGCCGGCCTGGCCTAATTTTCTCCCCTTTCTTTTAAATTTTTAAATTGAAATTTTAATTTGTTTTAAATTATTGGGATTTTTAATTGTCTTGGGCTAAATTATTTAATTTGGTTTTAAATTGTTTCTAACTTTTGTATTTATGTATTTTATTCTGTGCCTGTTCACCGCCCTGAGTCCTTCGGGAGTAGGGCGGTATATAAATTTAATAAAAGAAGGAAGGAAGGAAGGAAGGAAGGAAGGAAGGAAGGAAGGAAGGAAGGAAGGAAAGAAAGAAAGAAAGAAAGAAAGAAAGAAAGAAAGAAAGAAAGAAAGAAAGAAAGAAAGAAAGAAAGAAAGAAAAGTATAAGAGAGAACCAACCTAGAACTAAGGAGAAACTTCCTGACAGTGAGAACAATTAATCAGTGGAACAACATGCCTCCAGAAGTTGTGAATGCTCCGACACTGGACGTTTTTAAGAGATCGGACAACTATTTTGTCTAAAATGGTATGGGATCTTCTGCTTGAGCAGGGGTCGGCTAAAAGGCCTCCAAGGATTTGGTGAAATCTAAAATTTGTTACTACCGGTTCTGTGGGCGTGACTTGGTGTGTGTGGGGGTAATGTGACTGGGTGGGCATGGCCAATTTTTTTTTTTTTTTACTTTTAAAACCATTTTTTACATGTAAAACCATGTAAAAAAATGCTTTCAAAAGGCTCTGACGATCCCAGCTGAGTTGCCTGATCGTCGGAGGGTTTTTAAAAAAAACCCTCTGCCGATCAGGCAACTCAGCTGGGATCGTCAGAGCTTGGATTGTCAGAGCCATTTAAAAGAAAAAACTTTTTTTCTTTTAAATGGCTCTGACGATCCAAGCTGACTTGCCTGATCAGCAGGCAACTCAGCTGGGATCGTCAGAGCTTGGCTCGTCAGAGGCATTTAAAAGAAAAAAAGCCTTTGATGATCGCGCGGCTCAGCTGGGCATGGGGGGTGGGAGCAGAGATTTTTGCTACTGGTCCTCCGAACTGCCCGCCACCATTGTTACCTACTCGCCCGAACCGGTCCGAACCGGGAGCATTTCACCCTGCTCCAAGGTCCCTTCCAATTGTATTATTCTGTTATTGTTAGTAATGCTCTGCACCCACATTGATGTTGATGGAACAACAGTGCCCCCTGCTGGAATAAGCACCGTCTTCATCTCCTCCAATTAAAAATAAACCCCAATTTTAATAAGCAGCTGTATATTCATAGAACAGAAACCTAGATATGGAAGGCAGAAGGAGGGGCTGAGTCCAAACGTCTCTCTCCATGAGAAACTCAAGTTCAAGAAATTCACAGCTGTCTCCTCTCGACTCGTCCAGGAAAGGAAAGTCCATCAACTCTCGGAGTTGTAGTCCTACTTTCTCACGGCTAAACTTTCCCAGCTCCTGTCCTCTCTTATTTTCACAGGGCCAGGCGGCTAGTTCCCACTTTGGAGTGGTTCACATTTCAATGAACCCATCTGGATCTTGCCCAGAACTGGATACAGATCTCGGGGCGAGCTCTAACCCCTTAAAAATGAAATGGAGCTATCTGTTTCTGAAGATTTGGAAATAACGCCTCCATGGGAACAAGTCAAAACCTGCGCTCAAATTGCTGGCAACCGTCACTCATTCATCGGCCTGTCACATTGTGAGAAGCTACGATCCCTCGGTCCCTTTTCGTGTAGGTCGGATAAACCTCCCTTCTATTTGAATTGTTCACCTAAGTTATAGGCAGGGTGGGTTTGATTTGATTTAAATCAAGTTGATTTAAATCAGGATTTAAATCAAGTTGATTTAAATCAGGATTTAAATCAAGTCGATTTAAATCACGATTTAAATTTAAATCAAGTCAATTTAAATCACAATTTAAATCAAGTCAATTTAAATCACTAATAAATAGGCTTGGTTTAAATCAACTCGATTTAAATCATACCTTTTAAAGAGCAACTGTCATCTCCGTCCCCCAGCAGCTCCTCCTCTGATCTGCTGTTAACTCACCAACAGTCCCAATATTGCAGAATATACAGCCTCCTCAACTAAAAATGAATTGCTACACAACCAAGCTCCGTTTCATGCTGAATAAACTAAATTATTAATGTATCTTAAATAGAACACTATCTTTAGATTTTTACTTCAAAAGCATAAAATAAATTTGATAAAAAAAAATTCGATTTAAATAAAAAACCTGATTTTTTTAATTTTTTATTTTTAAATCATCTATTTTTATCCACCCTGGTTATAGAATTGGCAGCAATTGCCACATGTACATCTGCTATATATACTGTACGAGCGTTGATTAATTGGGATTAATAACTGGGAAGACCCAGAACTGAAACCTTCTATTGCAACGGTTGTTAAGGTTGTCAAGCCACTTTTTTCAATGCTGTTGTAATTTCAGTCACCAAATGAACTGTTGTAAGTCGACGACTACCTGGATACAGCTGTGGGCTCCTTCACCTTATCTGATCATTCCCTGAGCAGGAGCTTTCCTCCCTACCCAATCTCCCAAGGCCATTCCCACATATCACCGTAGGAAGCCCTCCAAAGTCCTTGGAGGCTTTGAGCCAGTCTCTGTCTGCCTTTCTTCCCCAACCCCTGGCCTATCTCACAGGATGGTGGTTAGGAGGTTAAAATGAAACCCCCGTGTAAACTGTCTTGAATTCCTCGAGGAAAACGTTGTAGGCATACTGTGTGTGTGTATGTGTTTATGTGTGTGAGCCTTGTGAAGAAGTCCAAATAGGAAACACGTCCACATCGGCTAATTCTACTTTATCTGCAAGGTTACGTTCACAGAATCTTGCAAATCCGAAAAACTACATATCTAATAGAAGATGTGTGGCTCAGGATTGAACTTGTGCAGTGCCTTGCTCTCTCTGAGCTCGGTTGTTTCCCTGCAGATGTTACCTAGTCAGGTAAATGGAGTAGTGGTGAAATCCATTTTTTTTTACTACCAGTTCTATGGGTGTGGCTTAGTGGGCATGACAGGGAAAGGATACTGCAAAATCCCCATTCCCTCCCCACTCCTGGGGGAAGGATACTGCAAAATCTCCATTCCCACCCCACTCCAGGGGAAGGATACTGCAAAATATCCATTCCCTCCCCACTCCTGGGGGAAGGATATTGCAAAATCTCCATTTCCACCCCACTCCTGGGGGAAGGATATTGCAAAATCCCCATTCTCACCCCACTCCAGGGGAAGGATACTGCAAAATACCCATTCCAGGGGAAGGATACTGCAAAATCTCCATTCCCTCCCCACTCCTGGGGGAAGGAGATTGCAAAATCTCCATTCCCATCCCACTCTGGGGCCAGCCAGAGGTGGTATTTGCCGGTTCTCCGAACTGCTCAAAATTTCCACTACCGGATCTCCAGAACCTGTCAGAACCTGCTGGATTTCACCCCTGAAATGGAGTATCTCCAAGCAAACAATCAAACTCAGAAACCATCGCAAACTCCACAATAATACATTTCTGCCCTGTCGCCTTTGCAGCCCAAGAAACTTGGGAGGGTCCCTTCTGAGTTGCCTATCCCATTCCCCATTCCTGCTATGGGCTGAGCTGCCTCATATCCCATCGATGTTTGTCTCCAAGGTCATTTCCACATACCAATACAGGTGGTCATGTTAAACACACAAATGAGTGTTTTTTTCCTGCTTTGCACATTTTGGAGGTATTTCTGGAGAAGGGGGTGGTGGGTCTTTATGATATCCTGAGCCTCTCTGAAGCTTTCCCACACTTACTAATTTGGTTTCCCAGTACTGTTATTTGTTTGATGAATGTCTAGACCCGTGATGACGAACCTATGGCACATGTGGTGGAAGTGGCATGCAGAACCATCTCTCCGGGCACACGAGCTGTTGCCCGTTACTCTTATGGGTTCCGGGGCACCAACCAGCTGGTCCTTCAGATTCCACAAACTCTCCTTCCAGACCTGTTGTGGGATTTTTATCATTCCAGCCTTTTTCCCCAACCATATTGGTGGGCACGTGAGCATTGCCCTAGTTCAGCTCCAGCGCACATGTGCGTTGTTAGGATATGGTGTAAGTCTAACAAGTTGTCCAGGCAATATATGTGTACTATCACTTTAAATGTATTCTTTAACTCTAAGATGTAATGCTGAGTAATTGTACTGCTGAGTCATTGTAATGGCTAATGACTGCTGACTGAATGCTGACTGCAATTATCATAATTGTACTGTTGAGTCATTGCACTGCTGACTTCACTTATCTTAAGTGGATAATTACTAGTGTAAACTGTATATAAGGAGAAAGCCGAGCTATATTCATTGTTGGACCTGCTCTCATCATTGCTTGACTGGAACTGTTGATTGGAACTGTTACTGTCGTGTGTGAAGACATGGATGGATCTGCTACCATCGTGATTTGTTACCAGCGTTGAATTGCTGTTTATTACCAACTGCTGTTTGTCTGGTAAGAAGATATCTGTAACTTCGGATTGATTTGAATGGCTAAAGACTTGGATTGACTAAAAAGACTATGCAATTGTTTTTCACTACAAAGCAAAGCTTTGTTAAACCAGTTTGTTTGTATTGTATTCATTGCTCTCAGTACCGTTTCTCTGTGCACTTACTCTGCTTGTTGGTTAACACAACAATATCCTTAACATGCGTGCTGGCCAGCTGATTTTCAGGCCTTCTGGGCCCACTGGGAGTCGGGAAACAGGCTGTTTCCGGCCTCCAGAGGGGGTGGGGAAGGCCTGTTTTTCACTCCCCAGGCTCCAGAGCCTTTCTGGGTCCCACCAGAAGTCAGCAAATGGGCCATTTCCAGCCTCCAAGGGGGTGGGGAAGGCTGTTTTCGCCCTCCCCAGGCGCCTAGAAAGCCTCTGGAGCCTGGGGAGGGTGAAAAACAGGCCTACCGTGCCATTGCGTGCCAAAGCGGGGTTTGCATGGGGGGCGGGGCGCATTGAATTATGGGTGTGGCCACGCACGTGCACGACCCCCCCCCACTCCTCCCGCTTTTGGCCCGCGATGGCAAAAAGGTTTGCCATGACTGGTACAGGGTCTCCTGCTCGAGCAACGGGGTGGACTAGAAGACCTCCGAGGGCCCTTCCAACTCTTATTATTCCTTGTTCTAGGTTCTATTCAGTCTTCAGCCCAAAGGTGGACAGGGTGGAAATACTTTTAATAAATAAAAACATCCAGCCCTCCCAGTGCAGTTTAACAATCATCAAGGTCGGAATTGTGAAAACAGCAGCGGATAGCAGCAGCAGTAAAATAATGGGTGGGTCACAAAAGTCATAATAAATTATTAAGAAAGTAAAGATTAAATAAAGGCCTGCGTGTCTTCTCTCTCTCTTTTTTTTTTTTCGTAGAAGGATTTCAGATTCACCAAGGAGCTCGTTGGTTCTCTTCTGCAAAACGGGGACATGAGATTTGCATTGGATCTTCGCTCGACTGAAGGGTTAGCACGCTATTTTTTTCCTTTTCGGCAGCCCAAAGAAAGAAAGCTGGGTTCGTAGGGGGGTGGAATAAAAGAAAAGAAATATTCTGGTGGAAAGAAGAGACCATCCGACTCCTCCATCTCTACTGGCTTCTCCTGATGTTGCTGAGTCTGGAATTTGAAAGCCAAAGTGGTTCCCCTTGGCATGGCCAGCTGGCTGGCAGTTCCTTCACCTGGGGGTGGGGGGATACGAGCTTCTCCATCCCTCCAAGGGTAACTCATTGGATCCTCATGAGTTGGACTCCTCCTGGGTTGTTCGTGGCAAGGGGTATTGACTCGGGATCTCGACCAGATATTTGTAGGACAGCCCCACCATGACCTGCAGGGGAAAGAAAAATAACAGTAACTATGTTGTGGTCCGCCAGCAGCCTGCGGAGCTGGCAGCGGAGTCGGACAGTGAGGAGGCTGGGGAGGAACATGGGCCAGTCCTGGAGGCTGGGGAAGGCCCGGATGAGGGCTCTGCATCGGAGGCAGAGATGGGGCCAGGGCCATCTGGGAGTGATGCGCAGACTCCGGAGCCCCCAGAGTCAAACAGTAGAGAGGCAGAGGAACAGGAGGAGCCTGTTCCTAGTGCACGTATGAGAAGAGCTGTCAGAAGGCAGGAGCAGATAAAGTAGAGAGGACGACTCAGGAGTAAGGCCAAGAGATGATTGGCCCCTCCCATAAGGCTTAAAAGACCAGCAACGGCTCTTGGCCCCTTTGCCGGAAAACAACCGTTGAGAGAATTGGTTCTTGTTTCACTGTATTCATTTCTTGTCGGCGTCTTCTACTTCTGAACTTTTGCCAAGAAAAGCCTTTGGCAGTTTGCCTAAGTGTCCCAAGGTCGGTGATAAACTGTGCAATGGTGTTTTGAAGAATTTGCTTTAATTTAGTTTGGACTACGCTGAGAATGTGTTAATTCTCAGCTGTTCTAATAAAGTCTGTTTGTTTTCGAACTGCTTGTATTTAATACTAACTACTTGGGCCTGGGTCACAACAGCTCTAACCACTGCGCCACCGTGGCTTTGCCTCTTAAGAACTCTTCGGTTCCAGCAATTGTCTGAAAACGGTCATGAAAATACTTGGCTGATTTCTGTGATCCTCAGATTTTATTTTTCTATTTTTTCCCCCCCACAGCAGGAAGATCCTCTCTTCAGAAGAGAGAAATCTGGGATCTCAGAATGACACTTTTAACACGGGACGCTCCGGCTGAAGAAAGAGAAAGGAAAACTGGCCTTCACACACTCACCATCAAGAGGCTGAGGAGCCCCATCATCACACCTAGCATGATGTACAGATTATCCGTCAATCCTCCAGCCCACAAAGGCCCCAGGATGGTGGCAATTCCCCCAACGGAGCGACGGAGACCCTGACTGAAACCTGCCAAAAGAAGAAAGAACGAGAGAGAAATAAATCCTGCTCTATTAAGGCTCTCACAAGAGTGGTGCGGTGGCCCAGAGGTGGAGCTCTCGCCTCACAATCAGGAGGCTGTGAGTTCAATCCTAGGTAGAGGCAGATATTTCTCTCTCTGGACACAATGAAACTATATCTACTTGGA
This sequence comes from Pituophis catenifer annectens, assembly GCF_029215685.1. Classification (NCBI taxonomy): domain Eukaryota; kingdom Metazoa; phylum Chordata; class Lepidosauria; order Squamata; family Colubridae; genus Pituophis; species Pituophis catenifer. Next base: position 5,859,523 of record NW_027256886.1, on the reverse strand, counting down.
AAAAAAAAACTCCGCCTTGGCGACAGGAAGGGCATCTGGCCAGTAAACCCTCAGCTCCATTCAGTTGCCGAGACTCCATCCCGCAAGGGATTATGGGGTCATTAAAAGAAGATAATAATAATAATAATAATAATAATAATAAATTTTTATTTCTATACCGCCCTTCTCCCGAAGGACTCAGGGCGGTGTACAGCCTGATTAAAAGCACAAAGACAGACAAAATTTAAAAATAATTAAAATTATTAAATAATTGGCTCAATTATAAAACCCCCAAATTTAAAATCCCACATTTAAAACCAATTAAAATCTTTGCATTGATAGCCCGGCCTGGTGGAACAATAAGGTTTTGAGGGCACAGCGAAATACACGGAGGTCGGAGATCTTACGGATTTCTGGGGGCAGCTCATTCTAAAGGACAGGGGCTCCCACAGAGAAGGCCCTCCCCCTGGGTGTCGCCAGCCGACATAATTTGGCCGATGGCACCCTAAGGAGACCCTCTCTGTGGGAGCGAACTGGCCGGTGGAAGGCTACTGGTGGCAGAAGACAGTCTCGAAGGTACCCAGGTCCAATGCCGTGGAGCGCTTTAAAGGTGGTAACCAACACCTTGAATCACACCCAGAAGACCACTGGGAGCCAGTGCAGCTCGTGCAGGAGGGGTGTCACGTGGGCACAATGAGTTGCGCCCATAACCACCTGCGCAGCCACATTCTGGACCAGTTGGAGTCTCCAGGTGCTTTTCAAGGGGAGCCCCATGTAGAGAGCATTGCAGTAATCCAGTCGGGAGGTGACAAGGGCGTGAGTGACCTGAAGCCAGTGATGCAGGAGGCCGACTAGGCCACGCCCACCATGGCCACGCCCACCCAGCAACCGGGCAGAGAACCCCTTGCTAAAATTTTTGAAGCCCACCTCTGCTTACCTTGTGTTCTCTCTGCTGTGACTTTAGAAAAGAGCGATACCTGGGAGACAGCCACGAAGGGCAGGCCCAAGACCTGCAAAAAGACACCTACGACCAGCTCCGTGAGGAGGACAGCAAAGGTACCTGAGTGAGGGACGGAGACATGGAAAACAAGGTAAGGAGAAAGTTCACAGCAGATCATACCAGTGTAAATTACACCCTCACTCAAAGCTGGTTCCCTCACCTGGACGTCCACCTTCAACTTGGCCATCCTAACTTACCGTATTTTTTGGAGTATAAGACGCACCTTTTCTCCCCAAAAAAGAGGGTGAAAATCTGGGTGTGTCTTATACTCCGAATGTAGCCCCATCCAGCTTCTCAAACGAAGTTTCAGAGGCTGAAAAAAGCATCAGAAACGAAGCTTCAGAAAAGAAGCCCCCAAACAGAGCTTCGGGAAAAAAGCCTCAGAAACAGAGTTTCAGAGGCTTTTTTTCTGAAGCTCTGTTTCGGAGGCTTTCAGAGGCAAGAAAAGAAAGTTTTTTCTGAAACAGAGTTTCAGAAGTTTCAGAGGCAGAAAAAAAAGCAAAAAAAAAACAAACAAACAAGACACAGAGCTCACAACTAAGGAACCTGTTGCTAAAATTCACCTCTGGGAACAGCTGATTGGGGGTATTCTGAGAGGCCGATCCACCTGCCAATCAGCTTTTTTCTTATTTTCCTCCCCAAAATCTAAGGTATGTCTTATACTCCGAAAAATACGGTAGCTCTTTGGTGGGTCAAGATGTGCTACGAGGTTTCATCATGATCCATGCAAATATACGGAGAGGAAAATCTGCTAAGAAAACCTCCAAGTGTTAGTTGGCTACGGCAGAGCTGGCTGAGGAACTCTGGGAGTTGAAGTCCACAAGTCTTAAAGTTGCCAAAATTGGAGACCCCTGAGGTAAATGACTAAGAATCTCCATAGACATTTGCTTGCTAGCACTGATGATGTTCACCTCGTTGGGTAAGGAAACATCCTCAAGAAAACAACCAAGTTCAGTCAGCACCAAGTGCCCCACGGTTCAATCCTGAGTTACAGATAATTCTCTTCTACTAGAACTCTACATCTCCAGGGCATCAAGAGGTCAGGAACTGAGAAGATGGGAGCGGAGACACTTTCCCGCTCTTCTCCAGCCGTCCAACGTCATTACCCTGGGGGTGTGCCAGGAACAGCAGGCACCAGACGCAGGCTATGTTACAGATGACCAGACCTAGGAGCAAGATGAACCGATCTGATAGCCGGGCGCTGAGAAAACGCACCAGGAAGAAGCCAGCGATGACCTGAAAAAGAAGAGGCACAATAACCATGTAATCAGACCCTGTGTGTGCAGTGACTCTCATAGCAAGGATTGGGAGAACTCGCTGCCATCAACTCGCCGTAGCGCAGGACAAACCGCAGGACAATTCACGATGGAACAATTTAATAATTCAATTTACCGTATTTTTTGGAGTATAAGACGCACGTTTCCCCCCCCCAAAGAGGGTGAAAATTTGGGTGCGTCTTATACACCGAATGTAGCCCCACCCACCCGCTGGCCCCCACCCTTTGGCCTCTGCCTCCTAGCAATTTGCCTCCTTGCAGCAAACAGCCCATTTCAGTTTCAGCTTCAGCACAGCCTGATTAGCACAAGCAGCTGTTTGTCGGTTGGATCCGCCTCCCGACCATCAGCTGTTTCAGGCTGCAGGGATTGCCATTGCCTATTGCCGCCTCCGCGCCCATTTTCAGCCTCCACTGTTTGCTACAAGGAGGCCAATTGCTGGGAGGCAGAGGCAGATTTTTATTTTTCTCGTGCTAATCAGGCTGTGCTGAAACTGAAACAGGCTGTTTGCTGTTTGCTGCAAGGAGGCAAATTGCTGGATGGCAGAGGCAGATTTTTTTTTCTTGTTTTCCTCCCCCAAAAAGATAGGATCGTCTTATAGTCCGGAGCGTCTTATACTCCTAAACATACTGTAATTATTTAAAATAAATATTTTAATTGTTGTCTTTCACATTTCATTCTGTCCCTCCTTTTGCATCCTTTTTTTTTAATGATTCTATGCCATGATTTATTTAATGCTAGTTTGACTCTTGTCCTGAAACAAGTTGTTCCATGGCAAATTGGCTGGCGAACTGTCATAGCCCTCTCATAGCATGCTTCCACATTGTCAATCAAAGAGATCAGAGATTACTCCAGAATCTCTCTGCGTTCAAAGGGAGGGGCTTGCCTCTGACTGGCTCTCCTTGTCCACTAACCAAAGAACTTTAGTTATTTATTATTATTTATTTATTTCCAATTTATATACCGATATAAATAGTTAGATGGTGGGGTTTTGTGTGTATGACACAGCTTGTCACGCAAACACATCCCATTAGGTTAATTCGTTTTATTCGTCAAATCTGAAACTCTCCCTCCTTCCCTCCCCCCATTCAATTTATGTGGCAATAGATTAAGCAGACTCATAAAATTTAGACTAATTCAGTGGAATGGCTTAACCGTATTGTGTCAACACAGCCTAAATCAGTGATGGCACTTACCGTGTGTGTAAGGGAGCACTTACACACGTGTGCACACTCTTCAGGGCTACAACCAGGAAGAGGAGCTGCCCAGGGGGTCATGCGCGCGCTGGTTAAAGTACTTCCGGTCTCCGGCATGCGTGCGCATGTGCACTGGCCAGCAAGTCTTCCAGTTATTGCCGTGAACGTGCACACACCGATCAGCTGGTTGGCGCGCATGCTCAGGCCGGACAATGGAAGACCAGCTCCTCTGGTTTCCAGCACTGCCGCACACACAAAGGCCAGCTGATTGTTGGGTGCGCATGCGTGCCAGAAACCTGGAAGAGGAATGGACAACGCCGTGCACGCCAGGCGATATGGCTCCACGTGCCACTTTGGGCATGCGTGCCACAGGTTCGCCATCACGGGCCTAAATCATGAGATGGACACTGAAATTTAACTGGTGGCCAAGGCCTTCATTTTTGAACCACAGAAATATCAACTGGAGGGAGGGAAGGAGAGGCAGAGAGACCCTAAAACAGATTATTATTTATACTACAGACTCGCAGCCCCACTTTCTCGAAAGGTTTGCCAGGTTCCTATCTTATTTAAGAATCCGCTTACCAGAGGCAGGGCAGAGCAAAATTAGCATCACCCATTAGCTACATTAAAAATGTCTCTTCCCAAACCATTTTTGGTTATTCTTAATAACTGCCGTCTATCAACAGCCAAAATCTGATTGTCACCCGTCTCGCCTAGAGATGGCTCTTTTAAGAGAGGGAGATAAAGGGCAAGGATTATGCATTGCTTTAGGTTTGATGTGGAAGAGGTACATTGGAAGATCTGGCAGTGGGGACTCAGCTCCTGTCTGCATGTAATGGCATGTGAGAGAGACCCTGGGAGAAGAATAGAATAGAATAGAATAGAATAGAATAGAATAGAATAGAATAGAATAGAATAGAATAGAATAGAATAGAATAGAATAGAATAGAATAGAGAACGGAACGGAACGGAACGGAACGGAACGGAACGGAACGGAACGGAACGGAACGGAATTTTTTATGGCCAAGTGTGATTGGACACACAAGGAATTTGTCTTTGGTGCATACGCTCTCAGTGTACATAAAAAGAAAAGATACGTTCGTCAAGAATCATAAGGAACAACACTTAATGATTGTCAAAGGGTACAAATAAGCAATCAGGAAACAACCAATATCAATATCAATCTTAAGAATACAAGCAACAAAATTACAGTCATGCAGTCATAAGTGGGAGGAGATAGGTGATAGGATTGATGGGAAGATTAATAGAAATAGTAATGCAGCCTTAGTGAATAGTTTGACAGTGTTGAGGGAATTATTTATACAGCAGAGTGATGGCGTTTGGGAAAAAAACTGTTTTTGTGTCTAGTTGTCTTGGTATGCAGTGCTCTATAGCGTCCAGGATGCGAGGGGTCTGTAAATATTTTCACAGCCCTCTTTTTGGCTCGTGCAGTATACAGGTCCTCAATGGAAAGCAGGTTGGTAGCCATTGTTTTTTCTGCAGTTCTAATGATCCTCTGAAGTCTCTGTCTGTCTTGTTGGGTTGCAGATCCAAACCAGGCAGTTATGGAGGTGCAGATAACAGACTCAATAATTCCTCTGTAGAACTGAATCAGCAGCTCCTTGGGCAGTTTGAGCTTCCTCAGTTGGCGCAGAAGGAACATTCTTATTTAAGAACCTGCTTACCAGAGGCAGGGCAGAGCAAAATTAGCATCACCCAGACCTGGCAGAAGAGACACTGCCAAGCAAAGATAAGAAGCTCAAAGATGGATACAGGTAGTCCTTGACTTATGACCACAAGTGAGCCCAATACTTACCTTGTTAAGTAAAACTGTCAAGGTGTTAATTTAAGAGCTGACCAGCCGATGCAATGAGGGGAATGAGTCAGCAGGGTCTTTGGCTGTTATCCCTTTAAGAGCCTGTGTAATAAGAGGAGGCCCTGCTGTAGTGTTGGTTGGTTCATCAAGTTTCTTCCTTGCTGTAATTGCTGTTTGTTGGGATACTGCTTGTAGCACGTGTGTGTGTGTGTATACTATTCCTATATTCCTATTGTACATAAAAACCACTATTTGATACAAGCCACAATTGGCTGTACTTGTTCCTGGGTTGATACACAGGATAGACCTGTGCACACTCCGACAGTGGTGAGTTTTGCTCCGTTTTATAATGCTTCTTGCCACGGTTATTAAATGAATCAGTACAGTAATAGAGTTAGTGTCCATGGAGATTCTCAATTATCCAAGTCTTGATTTTCTCAAAGGTGCTTTTTCTTTGTTTTGCGCCTTGAAGACCTTTTGCTTCTCATCCAAGAAGCTTCTTCAGTTCTGACTTCAGTTCTGAAGAAGCTTTTCGGATGACGAGCGAAACATCTTCAAAGGAAAAAACAAAAGTCCAGTTGCCTTTTGAAAAAACACATCTGGGACACGGTTGTTGAGTAAATCTGGCTTCCCCGCTGACTTTGCTTGTCAGAAGGTCGCAAAAAGCGATCACGTCACCCCAGGACACTGCAACCGTCATAAATATGAACCAGTAACTTCAGAGAGTCACTGAATGAATGGCTGTAGGTCGAGGACTACCTGAAATAGGCAGGGCAAGAGGGTCGGAAGAGACCTTTCCAAGGGTGAAATCCAAAATTTTTCCCTACCGGTTCTGTGAGCGTGGCTTGGTGGGCATCGCAGGGGAAGGATATTGCAAAATCTCCATTCCCTCCCCACTCTGGGGCCAGCCAGAGGTAGTATTTGCCAGTTCTCCAAACTACTCAAAATTTCCGCTATTAAGATTCTATTAATGTTGTTGTTGTTAACTGCGAAGTCGTGTCCGACCCATCACAACCCCATGGACAATGTTCCCCCAGGTCTTCGTGTCCTCTACCATCCTCTGGAGTCCATTTAAGCTCACCCCGACTGCTTCAGTGACTCCATCCAGCCACCTCGTTCTCTGTCGTCCCCTTCTTCTTTTGCCCTCAATCTTTCCCAGCATTAGGCTCTTCTCCAGGGAGTCCTTCCTTCTCCTTAGGTGGCCAAAGGATTTGAGTTTCCTCTTCAGGATCTGGCCTTCTAAAGAGCAGTCAGGGTTGATCTCTTCAAGGACTGACCGGTTGGATCGCCTTGCAGTCCAAGGGACTCGCAGGAGTCTTCTCCAGCCACCAGAGTTCAAAGGCCTCAATTCTTTGGTGCTCAGCCTTTCTTATGGTCCAGCTTTCCCAGCCATACATTGCAACTGGGAACACCATAGCCTTGACTATACGCACTTTTGTTGGCAGGGTGATGTCTCTGCTTTTTAGCATGCTGTGTAAATTTGCCATAATGTATGGCATTCCCCATAATGCTATTAATGTAGCTTTGCAATAAAGTAGAATCAGCTCATCCAGCCACGATTCCTACCTGCTTTACCTGGTCAGACCGACACTCTACCTTATTAAAGTGGTACAGTGAGCAAAATCTCCTATAACAAACACACACTGCTCAGTTACAGTGTCACCTCTTTTCACCCTTACCTCCACACCACACAGGAAATACATGATGCTGTTCTCCAGTTCTCCAAAGTTCAAATACTTCTGTGTAATTGGAGTCACCATAGTCTGTAGAGGAAAATCAATAGAAGCGTCAGGTGGTTCACCTATCCTGAGAATGGCCTCCAACGCTACAAGCAGCAACTTTCAATACATTAAACTCCTGGTTTTGATTCTCAACATTTCAACTTCCGAGTCTTCCAAATGAGGAAGAAGAAACTTGGTCTGGGGGACCCCAAGGTAGAGAAGTATGGTCTGTATCAGGGGTGTCCAATCTTGGCAACTTTGAAACCTGTGGACTTCAACTCCCAGAATTCCCCAGCCAGCCATGCTTGGCCATTTTAAGACTTGTGGACTCCAATTCCCAGAATTCCTCAGCCAGCCATGCTTGGCCATTTTAAGACTTGTGGACTTCAACTCCCAGAATTCCTCAGCCAACCATGCCCACCCAGGTTTTGTGGCTCCCGGTGTTTTCTTTTCTGTGGGAAACGGGTCCAAATGGCTCTTTGAGTATTTAAAGTTGCAGACCCCTGGGCTAATCGCTCCAATCTAAGCCATTTTACAGGGTTGCTATTGTGTGGGGGGAAAAGGGAGAAGGAATAAATAAATTGTAAAAATTGGAAAGGAGATTCTAGATCGGGGTGTCCAACTTTGGGAACTTTTCAGATGCGTGAACTTCAATTCCCAGAATTCTGGCTCACCGCACAACCCCACCGTTCCAGCTACTGGATTTAAATATCATAACATTAAGTCTTCCACTCTCTGCTTCAGAGCTCCCCAACGAGCCCAGGGTCGATGCACAATTTAGGGCCTACCTACCTCCAATGCCGTTTGATTGAAGAGAGTAATGAACTGGGCGGTGAGGAGAACCACCACTTCCTCCCGCAAATATTCTGAAATGAAAACACAAACCACCATCAAGTCGGGAAGAGCCTTATTGAGGCTGAGGAGGCAGGAGGCCCTTTTTACCCGGGGGGTGTGTGTGTGTGAAAATAAAGAAATGAAGGATTAATCATAAAACCGTCCCTCTGTGCCTTACTTTTGAAAGCTCTACTTGGCAAAGTTCAAGGTCGGGTTCACACAACCCTCTGAATCAGGCTAACAAAAGATCCTGGTTATGAACTCTGTTAGAGAGTTCTAAAGTTTACGGCGATGTGCAAACTCTGTTTATCTGGTTAATCTGTAACAGGGGTCCCCAAACTTGGCAGCTTTAAGACTTGTGGACTTCAACTCCCAGCTATGCTGGCTGGAGAATTCTGGAAGTTGAAGTCAGTGGTGGGTTCCTCCCAGTTCGGCCTGGTTCCACCGAGCCGGTAGCGGTGACGATAGGCAACTCAGCTGGGATCGTCAGAGGGTTTTAAAAGCATTTTTTTTACAACCTCTTTGGCTGAAGAGGTTGTAGAAAAAATGGTTTTAAAAGTTAAAAAAAAAAAAAAAGTTGGCCATGCCCACTCAGTCACATTACCCCCCACGCCATGCCGGTAATAACAAATTTTACATTTCACTGCTGAGTTGGGGGATTATGCCACACAAGAGTTATTTACAAGGAGCCACCATGGCTAGAGATATCACTAATGACACAGGAAATGCACAGGACCAAAACGGATGTCCTTTCTGGTGGGCTAATGGTTGATTTAAGGAGTAATATGGATGCCTTATCCCTTACCATCAAGATTAGGCTAATTAGTCCAATCGTAAAGGGAATTTTCAGAAACTTTCTACAATGGGTAGATTTCATCTTGGCAAGGCTCGTGCATCCATTTTACCGCTTTTTAAACGTCTAAAAACAAAAAGAGGTCAAAAGTCCCCTTACTCCTACTCTGTGGGTCACAAAAAAGGGGCGCAGAGAAGATCTACGAAGATGATTACCGGACCGGAGGCTAAAGCGTATGAGGAACGATTGAGGGAACTTGTTGTGGCTCCGATCACCGAGCCTGTGTTATCAGCAGGAGAGGACTCCGAGAGTGAAGGAGAGGAGTTGGCAAGGCCTCCCTCTCCAGGACCCTCCTCTCTGGCAATGCCTCCGGTGTCCTCCAAAGGCCAAGAGATAGGCCCGGGGGGCCAAGCACTTCCACGCAGCCACAGGTGGACAGTAATGATGATGATGATGAGTCTTGGCTGGACCCTCGACAGCGTCGCAGAGATAAGCGCGCGCAGCAGAGGAAGAGGCGTGCCAGGGATTAGGCTGAGTCACTGGACCATACCCCACAGGATATAAAAGGGGGTGTGGTGGCCATTCAAGCTCTGTGACGAGCAAAAACTGATATTGAACAAACCTCTCTGCATTGCTGGACTTTTTGAATATTCTCTCATCTGTTGTGTGTTGGCTTTGAAAAACACTCCCTTTGTAAGTAAAAGACTCTTGGCAGCCAGACACTGGGTTGCTGCCAATTCTGCTCTTAGAGAAACCTTTGTCGGCTGGTTTATTTCACTATTGACTGTCTGTGGGGGTGCGTGTGTGAGACGGGGACAGAACAGAACTAAGTAGGTCTATTGTAACAAAGAGAAGGACTAGGGGTGACAAGATAGCAGTCTTCCAATACTTGAGGGGCCGCCACAAAGAAGAGGGAGGTCAACCTATTCTCCAAAACACCTGAAGGCAGGACAAGAAGCAATGGATGGAAACTTATCAAGGGGAGATACATGTTAGAACTAAGTAGAAATTTCTTGAAAGTGAGAAAAAAATTAATCCATGGAACAGAAGTTGCCTTCAGAAGTCGTGGTGCTCCATCACTGGAGGTTTCTAAGAAGAGATTGGACAACCATTTGTCCCGATGTAGAGTCTACTGCTTGAGCAGGGGGTTGGACTAGAAGACCTCCAAGGTCCCTTTCAACCGTTATTCTATGTTCTACGTTCTAAAAAGGGACCACGTGCAGCCCACAGCCTGGGCAACTATGACACCGCCTGTTCCTGCCACAACGAGGGTCACCTAACCTCACCTCTCACAGAGCTAAATTGATGGAAGGGGTTCTTGTCTTCTTCAGCCAATTCTTCATCTGCCAAGTGTCCGTTGGGCACATATCGGCATTCATCACCGAGGGAAGATTGTGGAAGTGCCACAGGGGTGCTGCCGTAGCAGCTTCTTCCCGTGGCCTCTTCTTGGCCGCCCTCATGCCCTATCAGTGGCTTCTGCTCCTCTTCCAAGGCATCCTGCGGCACCCTTGCAGGCTGAGTCGGTGGCTGTATGTCGTAGTACATCGTCATCACAATAATTTGGAGCACAATCCACACCAGACACATGAAGAGCTGTCGACGGGAGTCAGAGCCGAGAACGGAAGAACAAAAAGCATTTTTGCGTTAACAGAGAATTGAGTGCAGGGAATAAAAGGGAGCCCAGGAATAACCAGAAATCCTTTTACTCCATTTCATCAAAGGACAAAGGGTATCCGATGCTGAAATTTTTAAGACAGCACTGAAGGATTATTCACCAGCAGCATTTATACAACAAACGACATTAAATAAATATTTGATTAACCTAAAGCAGGGGTCAGCAACCTGCGGCTCCGGAGCCGCATGTGGCTCTTTGGGCCCTCTGCTGTGGCTCCCTGTCAGGTGATCCCACCACAGTTGGCCCCGGCCCTCACCCTCCCCTCCCAGTCACGCCTGGCCTGAGAAGGTAAGGGTGACAGTGGGGGGTGGAGAAGCGGCCAGGGCAGAGACAGAGAGATACAGAGAGAGGGGGAGAGAGAGAGAGAGAGATGTAGAGAGATACAGAGAGAGAGGGAGAGAGGTGGGGAGGGAGGGAGGGAGAGAGGGGAAAGAGAGAGATGTCAAAATGATTTTGTGGTCCCCGGTGTTTTTTAACAACTGGTTCTCTGCCCTAATGACTGGCTGGGTAGGCGTGGCTCAGGAGGGGTGTCATGTGACTGGTGGAAGTGAGTGACATCGAGTTGGCCACGCCCACCCAGGTTTTGTGGCTCCCGGTGTTTTCTTTTCTGTGGGAAACGGGTCCAAGTAGTTCTTTTGAGTATTTAAGGTTGCAGACCCCTGACCTAAAGCTAGACTTGAGATCTCCATGAACCCAAGGAGGCCTTGTTTCTGAGTAGGCTTGAATGATGATAGGAATTTAAAATCTTGCTTTTAAAAAAGGCCTTTTTTTAAAAAAAACACATGCTTTTGAGCAGGTTTTTAACGGTGATGATTCAAAATTTGGATTTGAACTCATTTCAACGTTACTGTAATTATACCTATGGTGAAGTGAGAGAAGAAATATACTTGGAAGAATGTGAACTATTGCAGTTTGGTCTAGTGCAGGCGTCCCCAACCCCCGGTCCGTGAATCAACACCGGGCCGCGGTATGCAAGCAACCAGGCCGCGTAAAGAAGCAAAGCTCCATCTGGGAATCAGGAAGCACGTGAAACCACGCCCCCTCCGGACCACGGAAAAAACTTTCTCCACAGAACCTGTCCCTGATGCCCAAAAGGTTGGAGGCTACTGGTCTAGTGGTTAAGACTTTGAGCCCATCAACAAGAGTTGGTGTTGAGTTCTAGTTCCACCTTAGGCATGAAAACCTGCTGGGTGACTCTGAGCCAATCATTAGGAGACAATGAGTTCTAATCCCGCTTTAGGCATGAAAGTCAGCTGGATGACTTTGGGCCAATCACCGGGAGATGGTGAATTCTAACCCCGCCTTAGCCAAGAAAGCTATGCTGGATGACTTTGGGCCAGTCACTGTCCCTCAGCCCAACCCACCTCACAGGGCTTTTTTCTTTTATCTTTTATCTTTATCTTTTATTAGATTTGTATACCGCCCTTCTCCTTTCAGACTCAGGGTGGTGAACAGCCAAAAATAAAAACATTTGTACACAAAAGTTAAAATAATTTTAAAAATAATTAAATGAAATTTGGCCCATAATTTAAAACATTTCAATTTTTTGTGGAGAAAATAGGAGGAGGAAGATGTGTTGGAGAAATTCACCACCTTGATTAGTTTGTAAACATAATAAAGGTGGAATATAAATAAATAAATAAGCCAATGAGATGATCAAGGGGCCGAGGAATGTTTTATTTTTCACTATACAATTCTCTCCCCAGTACAGGTAGTCCTTAACTTACGATCACAATTGAGACCACCAGAATTTCTGTTCTTAAGAAAAGTGGTCGTTAAGTGATTACTGCCTGATTTTATGACTTCAAAAAATGTTGGACTACCCGAAAATAAGACCCCGTCTTATATTTTTGTGAACCCTGAAATAAGCACTTGGCCTTATCGCCATGCGCTCAAAAGCCTGCTTGGGCTTGTTATCAAGGGATGTCTTATTTTGGGGGAAACAGGGTAGTTTTGCAACTAATCTTATTAATATTTTAACATTAACAGGAGCCATGGTGGCGCAGTGGTTAGAATGCAGTACTGCAGGCGACTTCTGCTGGCTGCCAGCAATTTGGCAGTTTGATTCTGACCGGCTCAAGGTTGATTCAGCCTTCCATCCTTCTGAGGTGGGTAAAATGTAAAGATTTTAATTGCTATCAATGTAAAGATTTTAATTGGTTTTAAATGGGATTTTAAATTTGGGGTTTTATAAATTGGGCCTATTATTTAATAATTTTAATTATTTTTAAATTTTGTCTGTCTCTGTGTTTTTAATTAGGCTGTACACCTCCCTGAGTCCTTTGGGAGAAGGGCAGTATAGAAATAAAATTAATAAATAAATAATAAAATAAATGAGGACCCAAATTGTTGGGGGCAAATATGCTGACTCTGTAAACCACTTAGAGAGGGCTGTAAAGCACTGTGAAGCGATATATAAATCTACATGCTATGGCTATTTTGTGATATTAATTGTAAACCAACCCTTTGCGGAGTGAGACGGGGCAGCATATATACGTTTAATAAATAAATAATGCTTCCAAAAAGAACAAATTCTTGTGACTTACCCCAGGGGATGTAAACTTATTGACCACGAAAGGCCCCAGATGGAAATTGCAGAGACGCAGGAAAAGGTTACAAGCTGGTCCTGGAAGCAAATATGACAGAACACGTGTATGAAGAAGGAATGCAGGTTATCAGCCAGGACATTAGTATCTTCTGCAGTGACCTTCCTTCAACCTCCAAGCCACCCAGCGTTGCTATATAGAAATTTAATCAATCAATCAATCAATCAATCAATCAATCAATCAATCTGAGCCTGGTGGCGCAGTGGACTAAACTGCTGTTAAAGTAGTATTTAGCTGCCAGCTGCATGCAATTAGTGCGAGTTCAAATCTCACCAGGCTCAAGGTTGACTCAGCCTTCCATCCTTTCGAGGTAGGTAAAATGAGGACCCGGTTTGTGGAGGCAATAAGCTGACTTTGTATAAAATAGAACACTGCTGGGGGGGGGGGGGGGCAAAAAGCCCTACTAAGCAGGTATATACAAAAGTATGAAGGCTATTGCTTAAAAGCATTGTAAGCCGCCCTGAGTCTCCGGAGAAGGGCGGCATATAAATCAAACTAATAAATAATAAATAAATAATCAATCAATCAATCAATCTTCCTTTCCCCATAGGATGGCCACTACAAGAAAAAGACTCTTCTTAGTGGTGGCGTTGTGGTCCGCCGGCAGCCTGCAGAGCTGGCAGCAGAGTCGGACAGTGAAGAGGCTGGGAAGGAACATGGGCCAGTCCTGGAGTCTGGGGAAGGTTCGGACGAGGGCTCTGCGTTGGAGGCAGAGATGGGGCCAGGGTCATCTGGGCGTTACGTGTGGACTCCAGAGCCTCCAAAGTCTGACGTCAGCGAGGGAGAGGAACAAGAGGAGCCTAGTGCACGCATGCACAGAGTTGCCAGAAGGCAAGAGCAGCTAAAGCAAAAGGGACGACTTGGGAGTAAGGCCAGGAGATGATTGGCCCCTCCCATAAGACGTAAAGGTGGAGCAAAGGGACATGAGCCTTTGCAGGAAGCAACTTTGTTCGTTCTGGTCGGTTTAAATTCTGAAGCTCCGTTTTGACTCTGTGCTCCGTGTGCTCTGTGCTCCTAATTGCCTATTAGGTCTTTGGCAACGTGTCAAGGGAGATAAAGGAGGGTGCTTATCAGGGTGTGGCAGACTTCTGTCGGACTCTTTACAAACTATTTGTGACTCATTATGGACTGTGAATGAATATAATTCACAGCCATTGAAATAAAAAATATAATTCACAGCCATTGAAATAAAAAATAAAACTCACAGCGACTGTCTCACTTAGCAACAGAAATGTTCGGCTGAATTGTGATCGTAAGCTGAGGATACCTGTACATAAAGATCAGCCCATGGATGCGTAAAATCTGCTAGGCTTTCCTTCATTGTTATCATGAAGGAAAATCAAGGAAATGCGTGACAAAGGTGAGCAGGATAGGGACTGGCAATGGGGAGAATTTCACGCTTATGTTGTGGCCTGCCAGCAGCCAGAGGATCTGGCAGCAGATTCGGACAGCGAGGAGATTGGGGAGGAACATGGGCCAGTCCTGGAGTCTGGGGAAGGCTCTGATGAGGGCTCTGCGTCGGAGGCAGAGAGGGGGCCAGGCCCATCTGACAGTTGTCAGCTGCCTTCGGAGTCGGATATCAGTGGGGAAGAAGAACAGCTGGATCCTGTTCCCAGTGTGTGCATGCGCAGAGCTGCCAGACGAAGGGAACAGCTAAAGAACAAGGGTCGACTTGGGAGTAAGGCCACAGGTGGACGATGAATGGCCCCTCCCAGAGAGAATAAAAGAGGAGCGAAAGGGGAGTGGAGTTTGCAGGAGACAATGAGTTCATTCCTGCATTTTTGCCAAGTATTGCGGCCTCTGAAAGATATGGGCCTGGCCACTCTCCAAGCCTGATAAAAGTCAGTAATTGTGAACTAATCTTGAAAGACTTTGGGAGAGGAAAGACTTTGCTGGAGAGGAATTCACTGTAAATTAAATAAAAGGGGTTTATCAGGATGAGGACTCGACTTCGTGCGGCTGGGGAAGGCTAGGGCAGAAATTATATAATTTTTTGGTGACAGATGAACACCATTATTCAGCTCCGACAAAAGATCCTAAGTCCCAAAAATTATGTAGGAAGATCAGGAAACTTGTGTCAACTCTGAAGCTGACCTGACCGAGGCCATTTTTTTAGGCTTCAGTGTTGCTGTCAACCCTGACGGTTGCCACACTGGAGCTGAGGGATAGGGAGAGGGGAATAGAGATAGCTGGGGTTTGTAGCCAAAACAAAATACTTTCTCCTGGGAACCAAGGTCATTCCTACAGGTGGTCCGAGAGAGGATGAGTGAAGTTACCAGGAAACCAGCCAACACCTTGATTGGATCATGTGACTGATTGTTTGGGGAAGGGAGAAAACTTTTAATTAGGTGAAAACTGCAGGAACGTTCAGAGTCGTTTTTCACCAGTCTGTGCCAATATGGTATCTCCAAATAAAACTGAATCTATCTATCTCGGAGTTCTGTTTGCTGTGGGTGTATTACTTGGAACGCTGACAATTTGTGGTGCTCCCAATGTAAAAGATTAAAAGGTTTCCCCTGTCCAGTCATTTCCTATGCTAATGCTATTAGGGCTGATGGGTGCAACCACTAAGATTTATTTCAACATTTGGGCAGCTATTGGTTCCTCAACTTGTTCTACAACTTCCAAGCAATTTAGAGCATATAAATAATTCTTTCCAGTTGCTATTTCTGCTGCCGTCTTCAAAATTAAAGAAAAAATATTGGTGTTTTCATCGAAACAGCAGCGGTTCAGCACATATGCTTGTTTAAAAACTGTTCTGAAGTTCCAACGTTAGAGAAGTCTATCTTCCAAAACTGGCCTTTTCATGCCAATTTTAATTTCATCCACAAACTGCCTTGGCTGAATAAAATCCAACGCTGGTAAAGGGCCTACGTAACCGATCTTCTATATTTTTATTTATTTTTATTTTCTCCTTCCAGAAATCCTCTCAGAGGATGAAAAGAAAGCCAGTGACAAAATACAGGTAGTCCTTGATTTACGACAACGGTTGAGCCCAAAATGGCTCTTGGTCCCTCTTTAAGAGAAAGATTTCTTAAGTGAGTTTTGCCCCCATTTTACAACCTTCGTTGCCATAGTTGTTGTGGCCTGTCAGCGGCCTGTGAGGATTGTAGCTGATTCCGACAGTGAGGAGGCTGGTGTGGTGCTGCGCCAGCAGCCTGTGCAGCTGGCACTCGAGTCAGACAATGAGGAGGCTGGAGAAGATGTGGTGCCAGAGGCAGGGATTCAGCCAGGGCCTTCAGAACCTCCAGAAGCTCCTTTAAGTGAAGAGGATGAAGAGGAGGAGCCTCTTCTTGATGCACGGGCGCGCAGAGCTGCCAAAAGGCAGGAGTGGCTCCTCAGGAGGAGGTCTCCTCGAGAGTAAGGCTTGGGGTTAATTGGCCACTCCCTTAGCCTATTTAAGGAGGAACGCCGACTGAAGCAATTTGCAGGGAACAACTTCATTCACATACCTTCATGTCTTGTCTTGCTTATCAGCTTCCTGCAAATTGCTTCTGTGCATTCTGCCAACCACATTAAGCTTTCAGTTATTATTCTTTGAATTCTTGGTAGCTGTTAATGCAGTTAATTAACAGCCATTGTTGTAAAAGATTGGTTTATTTAGTAAATTAAGGTTTGAACGGATTTTGTGTGTGCTGCGTTCTTTGGGGTCCGTAGCTGGGGCAGAACAGTTGTTAAGTGAATCATTGCAATGGTTAAATTAGTAACATGGTTGTTAGCAATAGCACTTAGACTTATATACCGCTTCACAGTGTTTTACAGCCCTCTCTAAAAGGTTTACAAAGTCAGCATATTACCCCAAACAATCTGGGTCCTCAATTTACCGACCTTGGAAGGATGGAAGGCTGAGTCAACCTTGAGCTTGGTGGGATTCGAACTGCCAAACTGTACTCAGCAGAAGTAGCCTGCAGTACTGCATTCGAAACCACTGCGCCACCAATGTTGTTAAGTGGCTTCCCCATTGACTTTGCTTGTCCGAAGGTCACAAAAGGCGATCACGTAACTCCGGGACCCTGCAACCGTCATAAATATGAGTTGCCACGTGTCTGAATTTTGATCACGTGACTATGGGGATGCTGCAATGGTCAATGGTGTGAAAAACGCCTCATAAGTCACTTTTCCAGTGCCGTTGTAACTTTGAATGGTCACTAAATGAAATGTTGCAAGTCTACCTGTACTGCAATGCAAACTTCCAGTGTTGTTCTGCCCCAGCTACGGACCCCAAAGAACGCAGCACACACAAAGTCTGTACAAACCTTAGTTTACTAAATTAAATCAGTCTTTTTCAAACAAAGGCTGTTAATTAACTTTCTTAACAGCCTACAAGAATCCAAAGAATAAATAATCGTAATCTTACTATAGTTGGCAGAAAGCCCAGAAGCAATTTGCAGGAAACTGATAGGAGAACTAAGATCAGGACACGAAGGAGATTGAACGAAGTTGTTCCCTGCAAATTGCATCTGTCGTCGTCCTTCCTTAAATAGGCTAAGGGAGTGGCCAATTAGCCCCAAGCCTTACTCTCGAGGAGACTTCCTCCTGAGGAACCACTCCTGGCTTTTGGCACCTCTACGCACCCGTGCATCGAGAAGAGACTCCTCCTCTTCTTCCTCTTCACTTATGGGAGCTTCTGGAGGTTCTGAAGGCCCTGGCTGAATCCCCGCCTCTGGCACCACATCTTCTCCAGCCTCCTCATTGTCTGACTCGAGTGTCAGCTGCACAGGCTGCTGGCGCAGCACCACACCAGCCTCCTCACTGTCGGAATCAGCTACTAGCTGCACAGGCCGCTGACGGGCCACAACAAGTGTTGACACAGGATGTCAGTTCTTGTGGGGGAGGGTCTGTCAAAAGCAGAGTCCTTACCAATAATCAGCCCGACCTGGCGGCATGCCATGACGGCAGCAAAGACCTTGGACCTCTCCTGCGAAGTGGTAGAACGGGTGAGGTAGCCAAAGATGGAGGCACCTGCTCCAGTTCCCACACCTGTAGTGGAGAGGCAGAAAAGTCCGTGGGCAAAGGAAAGAATGGTAAATCTTTGCTCATCCACCCACCCAAAGCACATTACCCAATTTAGCCCTCCCCGTCTGACACCTTGACACCTAAGATTAAAAATCAGGCTTGATGGTGCTACATCTTTTCTATCCTGCTCCACAGAGTGGAGAGTTGGACTCCGACAGAAGGCCACTTGAAGAGGCTAGAAGCAGTTGAAATGTGGATTTACAGGCGGCTGTTACGTATAAATTGGATTGACAAAATCAGAAATGAGGAGGTGATAAGCCGACTGGAAAAGCCAAGGGAGAAATCATCAAAACCATAAAAAAGCAAAAGTATTTTGGACATGTGATGCGACACCCGGAAAAATACAGCATCCTTCACTTAATCCTCCAAGGAAAGATTGAAGGCAAACGAGGTCCAGGCAGAAGGAGAACATCATGGCTTCAAAATCTAAGGGACCGGTTTGGACAAAACTCAGCAACACTTTTTTGTGTGGCTGTTAATAAAAACAGGATCACCAATATGATCGCCAACATCGAATGATGGATATGGCACAAGAAGATTGATACCTTCAAGATTTCAATATACCACCAAGAGCCTTGGTGGCGCAGCAAACTAAAGTGCTGTTAAATAGCACCAGCTGCCTGCAATTACTGCAAGTTCAAATCTCACCAGGCTCAAGGTTGACTCAGCCTTCCATCCTTTCGAGGTAGGTAAAATGAGGACCCAGATTGTGGGAGCAATAAGATGACTTTGTATAAAAAAGAACACCACTGGGGGGGGGGAGGGAGGGGGCAAAAGCCCTACTAAGCAGGTATATACAAAAGTATGAAGGCTATTGCTTAACGCATTGTAAGCCGCTCTGAGTCTCTGGAGAAGGGCGGCATATAATCGAATCAATCAATCAATCAATCAATCAATCAATCAATTTGTCCAGTTAATATCTGGTTGACTGGGCAAGATATTTTCTTCCGATGCAGTTCTATTTGTTAAATTTAGAACAAGGGTAACGAGACCAAGTGTAATAAATTTCAAATATTACAAAATCAGCTAAAAGCTACAAATCCAAAATATAATTGTAGTCCTGTACTTTTTTTTTTAATTTGATTTATATGCCGCCCTTCTCCAGAGACTCAGGGCGGCTTACAATATGTTAAGCAATAGCCTTCATACTTTTGTATATTTATACAAAGTCAGTTTATTGCCCCCACAAACTGGGTCCTCAATTTACCCACCTTAGAAAGGATGGAAGGCTGAGTCGACCTTGAGCATGGTGAGAATTGAACTCGCAGTAATTGCAGGCAGCTGGATGTTAAATGCTGCCTTAGGAGGCATTAGCCTCCTACGCCACTCAGGTTCCTTGTGTAATACTCTTTAACACTTGGGCATTTTATTTTATTTTATTTTATTTTATTTTATTTTATTTGCACAGTACACATGGAAGTAAAGACTAACCAAATAAGCTTTCTTGGCCTGACAGGCTAAGTTGCAAAACAAGGTTATAATAGCACACTAATGTTTTTTTGCTAAGCCTTTTACCTAAGAGATTTAGTAAGTTGTGTAGACAGAGGAATTTGGAGCCCACCACTGGACACATCTACCCATAATCCACTTGTTCCCCTGATCATAGTGAGAGAGCTGTTTTGCTGTGCACAAAACAGATTAACAGAATTGGAAGGGATCTTGCAGGTCATCTAGTCCAGGAGTCAGCAACCTGCGGCTCTGGAGCCGCATGTGGCTCTTTCACCCCTCTGCTGCGGCTCCCTGTCACTCAAAATATGCGTCACAACCGCCAATGTGCAACACCCGCCGGCACACGATTTATTGAGTTTTTCAACCCTCGGTAGGCCAACCATGTATAAACTCAAGAAAAGAAAAGTTTCAGAAGAAAATAGAAGGTTTAATTCAACTACATATGTTAGTTTTGTGGCCGCTCCAAAAATAGTCAGTCACGGGAAGGGTTTTGTGGCTCCCGGTGTTTTCTTTTCTGTGGGAAATGGGTCCAAATGGCTCTTTGAGTGTTTAAGATTGCAAACCACTGATCTATTTATTTATTTTATTTATTATTTATTAATTTTATTTCTATACTGCCCTTCTCCCGAAGGACTCAGGGCGGTGTACCGCCTAATTAAAAACACAAAGACAGACAATATTTAAAAATAATTAAAATTATTAAATAATAGGCCCAATTTATAAAACCCCGAATTTAAAATCCCATTTAAAACCAATTAAAATCTTTATATTGATAGCCCAGCCTGGCGGAACAACATGGTTTTGAGGGCACTGCGAAATACACGGAGATCAGAGATCTAGTCCAACCCCTTGCCCAAGCAGGAGATCCTACATCTGCCTCTACCTAGGAAAGAAGAGAAGCAAAAGGGCTGAAACCTAGGCCTCCAAATGAAGGGAAAAGTGAAGAAAGTTCTCCTATTTGTACCTCAAAGCTCAATTAGTTGAGTTGGGTTGAGTTGAGTTAGACTCGGAAAGGATAATCCTTCTCCTGTCCTTACCTGCTACTAGTCGGCTGCTGAGGAGCATCCATTTGGAGCCACCGACGAAGTACATGAAGTTTCCTGAAAAAAAAAGACAACGGTAAGAAAGATTAGAAGAAACATGGCTTGGTGGAGCTCAGCCATATGTCACAGGACGAGAACCCCACCTGGAGTGAGGCGGCCAACGATGCCACCAAGGTTGACGGCACCCAATGCTGAACCGTTCATGGACAGCATGATGCTGGTTGGGGTTTTGCGCACAGCAAAACAGCTCTCTCACGCTATGATCAGGGGAACAAGTGGATGATGGGTAGATGTGTCCAGTAGTGGGCTCCAAATTTTTTAACAACCGGTTCTCTGCCCTAATGACTGGCTGGGTGGGCGTGGCTGGGTGGGTGGGGTCATGAGACTGAGTGGGCGTGGCCAACTCTACGTCACTTGTGCGGGTGGTACCTGTATGGGACAGGCAGGGTTGGGGAGGGAATCCAGGGATCTCCGGTGGGGGGGGGCAGGAGGAAAGAAAGATCCAACCTGTTTGTGTGTGTGTGAGTGTTGTGGCTCCGTTGCCTGAGCCTGGGCTATCGACAGATGCAGACTCTGAGAGTGAGGAAGAGGAGTTGGCAAGGCCTCCCTCTCCAGGATCTTCCTCTCTGGCAATGCCTCCGGAGGACACCGAAGGCCAAAAGATAGGCTCAGAGCCAAGCACGTCCCCGCAGCCACAGGTGGACAGCGACGAAGAAGATAAGTGCTGGCTGGACCCTCGGCAGAGGCGCAGGGAGAAGCGTGCGCAGCAGAGGGGAAGGCGTGCCAGAGATTAGCTGAGTCACTGGACCACACCCCACAGGGTATAAATGTGCGTGTGGTGGCCGGTTCAGTTTGTGATGAGCAAAAACTGGAAATAATCCATGATCTCTGCGTTACTGGACTTTGCCTGCTTTATCGGACTGCATTTGGATTAATCCTTGTATTGTTGAAACTCTGCCTGTTTTATCGGAATGCTTGCAGTCTAATCTTTGTTTTGTGTGAGTAAAGTCTGAATTGGCAGCTAGCCACTGGGTTGCTGCCAGCTTTATCTTCAAAGAGTTTTGTTGTGTGGCTTATTAACTCCGGGCCGTCTGTGGGGGTGCGTGTGTGGTACGGGGACAGAACAGTGAGAGAGAGAGAGAGAGAAAGAGAGATTGCGTCAAGCTAGACTGAAAAGCTGGCTGCAAGAGGAAGAGAAGCTGGATAAGATGGACCCAGAAGCTTCCCGGGTCCCCTCATCCCAGAAGCAGCAACCTCGCACTCTCTCCTCTCTGCTAGCCCCCTTCTTCGCATGGGATCTCCCAGCAGCGGAGAGGGAGAAGGGGGCAGCGGAGGCCGTCAGCATTGAGGAGAGAGTTCCACACAGAAACGCCGCCCCCTTCTCCCTCTCCATCTCCGTTGCTGGATGATCCTATGTTTTAAGAGTTCTACTTTCTTGAATGGAGAGGACCGCCAGCAGCCTGTGGAGCTGGCTGACAGTGAGGAGGCTGAGGAAGAACGTGGGCCAGTCCTGGAGGCTGGGGAAGGCCCAGACGAGGGCTCTGCGTCGAAGGCAGAGATGGGGCCAGGGCCATCCTGGAGTGATGCGCGGACTCCAGAGCCCCCAGAGTCGGACAGCAGAGAGGCAGAGGAACAGGAGGAGCTTGTTCCTAGTGCACGCATGCGCAGAGCTGCCAGAAGGCAAGAGCAACTAAAGCAAAAGGGATAACTCGGGAATAAGGCCAGGAGATGATTGGCCCCTCCCATAAGGCTTAAAAGAGAAACAAAGGCACTTGGGCCTTTTGCAGGAAAGCAACGTTGCTAACTCTGTTTCCAGTCGGCATCTCTTGTTTGTTTCTGAACTCCGTGGGGCTTTGCCAAGTAAGGCCTTTGGCAGGGTGTCAAAGAAGATAAAGGTTGGTGATTATCCCGAAGGATTTCTTCCGAAGGACTTGCTTTGCAACTAATTGGGACTCAGCTGGGAATGAACGTAATTCTCAGCTGTTACAATAAAATAGGTTTTTTTGGGACTAATTGTGTATTGTAATGACTCAGTAAACCTAGATCACAACAGAGAGGCAGGCAAAGGGACCTTGGAGGTCTGAAGGGACAGAAGATGGCAAATTATCTTGTGAGGGCGACCTGTGCCAACCTCCCCTGGCAGGGTCCACTCACCTGCTATCTGAAACAAATTGGCAAACATGATGCTCCCCTTGGTTCGGTGCGTGCGATCGGACCAATATCCAAAGAAGGGACCTGTGATTAATCCAGCAAAGCTAAAGGCAGAGAGAGCCAGGCCCAAGTAGTATGGTTCAGCATTAAGCTTTTGCAGATAGGCCCAAATGGTAGGCAGGATCACCGCTGGGCGAGGAGAAGGGAGGAAAAAAAGAGACACAAAAGTTAAGAAACTTGTTTTAAAAAGCATGCATCAGAAGACGCCCTCCAATAGCCAAAATTACAGAAGATCTTCGATTTACGGCCGCGGTTCAACCCAAAATTTCCGTCTCAAAGCAAAACAGTCGTTAAGCGGGTTTTGCCCCATTTTACGACCTTTCCTGCCACAGTTGTTAAGTGAATCGCTGCAGTTATTAAATTAGTAACACCCGCTGGTAAGTGAATCTGGCTTCCCCGTTGACTTTGATGGTCAGAAGGTCGCAAAAGGGGGATCACATGAGCCCCAGGACACCGCAACTGTCATAAGTACATGCCAGTTTCCAAGAGTCTGAATTTTGATCATGTGACCATTGGGGATGCGGCAAAAGGTCATTAAGTGTGGAAAACATTTTTTTTCTACAAAAGAAATGAATGATTGGAATGTTATCTACTTTAACTGAACTTTATTAAGATGTTGGATTGTACTATTTGGAACAAATAAGATTTAGACATATGAATAAGTTTAATATATGAAATTGTAATAGGTGGATTATTTTTGATTGTAATCAAAAATTGGAGTTAAAATTTAAGAAAAATAATAGAAAAAGAAATGAACGATTGGAATGTTATGTTTATTTTATTTGTTTATTTATTATTTCAATTTTTATACCGCCCTTCTCCCAAAGGACTCAGGGCGGTGCCCAGCCAATACTAAAACACACATATACAAAAAATTTAAAAACAATTTAAAAATATATTAAATAATTTGGCCCCCGTCTTATTAAAAAACTAAAACAACCATTAAAATTCATGTTTAGGCCAGCCCAGCTTGTTGGAACAATAAGGTCTTGATACTTAATACTTAACTGAGCTTTATTAAGATATTGGATTGTATTATTTGATAAAAGAAAAATGTTTATGATTATAATAAGGGGATTTAAAGAAATATTGAGATTATCTTATGTTGTGAAATTTTAAATTTAAAGGATTTAATTTAGAGATGAAAAGGGAAAAATTGAATCTTATTAAGATTAGAAATTAGGATGAAGGGTAATATTGGTTTATAAAAACTAGGGAGAATAAACACGATGGCAAAAAGTGAATATTTAAATTGTGTTGGAGATGACTAAAGATTATATAAATTCGTGAACCGGCCAATACTCTGTTCAGAAAAAATGTATTGTATGTATGTTCGTGTAAAGAAAAAACTTTATAAAAAAAAAGTATGGAAAACAGTTACAGGTCACTAAACAAGTGGCTGTAAGTCGAGGATTACCTGAATCATCTTGAATGAAGCAGATTCCCCCACCAAGCATAGGTTTCTTGCCTTATGCCCCAAGTCATTTCTTTTCTCATTTTGAAATCTCTGGTTTTCTTTTCTGGCTGGATGGAAGTTCAACCTTGCTCAATTCAAGTTTTGGATTGCAAAACCTTTGATCCCAGCGACGCAGCTGCTGTGGTTAGCCACGTTTCTTATAAACCCTGAACCAAGCTGGGTGACTCCTTTGAACTTCTGTTGGCTGGGATTATACAAAAGGCTAAATCCAAACCCAAAATAACAAACCCACATTACAGCTTAATGCCAACGTCCTAAGCGGAGTCTTAACTTGCTTGTTTTCCCTTTAAAAAAAACAAACAAACACCCTTTTTTCTATTGCCAGTAATGTGGTCCTACGGAAACCACAACTAAGGGGAGGGGAAACAAAATTGAGGATTTATACATACATCTGCCTGGGAAGTATTTTCATTTTGGTATGTGCTTATATTTAAATGCAGTACAAGATGTGCTCCCCACAAAGGCCACCCTGTAGATTAGGTTGGACTGAGATATAAGTAGTCCTCGACTTACAATTATCATGTGATCTCCTTCTTCGACCTTCTGATGAGCGAAGTCAAAGGGGAAGCCGAATTCACTTAACAACCGGGCTATTAACTTAACAGCTGCGGTGATTCACTTAACAGTTGTGGCAAGGAAGGTGGTAAAAGGGGGCGAAAAACTCACTTAACAATTATCTTGTTTTTGCGATGGAAATTGTGGGCTCAATTGTGGTCGTAAATCGAGGACTACGTGTAATCCTACATTAAAATCCTAAATTCCTATATGTTAAACATCCTTGAGATATTTCACAATCTAACAAATGTTATTTGCCCTATTCTAAAATCAAGACTAAGGAAGAGATGCTTCCAGATAGGTTAACATTTTACCTGCGGATGAAAATCTAAATTTTCAGAGGCAACTGCCAAGATTTTTAACTACGGCTATAAAAACAAGGTCCTTAATAACACAAGTAAGTTGGAGTTGAAAGCGTTTTCTGTAATATTTATTAAATTATCTCATTTGTTAAATAAAATGCCACAGTTTAAATTTGATTTGATTTGCAGCTTTCTATTTGGACCCTGTGGCCATAAATAATATTTTTTTTTTAAAAAAAGAAACTTTGCTCCTTTCCTTCACTATGCTATAGCCCAGTGTTTCTCAACCTTGGAAGCTTGAAGTTGGGTGGACTTCAACTCCCAGAATCCCCCAGCCAGTTGAAGTCCACCCATCTTCAAGCTACCAAGATTGAGAAACACTGGCATAGCCAATGATTTATCAGATATTGGATATAAAAAGCAGTCCTTGATTTCTGACTGAGGGTCAGGTGTCATCACATTTTCAAGTACTACTAGAGAGAGAGAGACACAAAAGCTTTTTTTCTATCTACTCTCTCTGCTCCATTTACAATTTAAGAAACCCAGATTCTCTCCCTCCCACTTCCATTTACTAATTACTCTGAGCTAATTAGCCTGAGTCACTTTCATAGATTATTTACTTCCCACACGTGTCTCTCACCTTCCTTCCATTATGGCGTAGTTAAGTTTTTCCTGGCAATCTAGATCCTAGATCAGTGATGGCTAACCTTTTTGCCATCGCGTGCCAAAAGTGGGGGGAGTGCGGGGGGGGTGTCGCTCGCGCACGTGTCCACACCGATAATTCTATGCGCCCGGCCCCCCCAACATGCATGCGTGTGCAACCTCCCCACGCTCCTCCCACTTTTGGCATGTGATGGCAAGGTAGGCCCGTTTTTCACTCTGGCTCCAGAGTCTTCCTAGGAGCCTGGGGAGGGCAAAAATGGCCTTTCCCACTCCCCCAGAGGCCCCCCGGAGGCTGGAAACAGCCTTTTTCCTAACTTCCGGTAGGCCCAAAAGGCCCGAAAATCATCTGGATGCACGCCGGAGCTGAGCTCGCGTGCCCACTGATATGGCTCCATGTGCCACCTGTGGCACTCGTGCCATAGGTTCGCCATCACGGTCCTAGATGATGACAAACCCCAACTTTCTCACCTTTTCGTGTTCAACACAGCCCTCTGGCCATCAAGCCAGACTGACTCAAGCTACACAGATGATACCACTGTACTGGGTCTTATTACAGGCGGAGATGAAACAGCGTAAAGGGGGGGGGTTCAAAAATTATTCACATGGTGCTTACAAAACAACCTGCACCTGGGGTTTTTTTTTTACCACAGGCTGTGGCGGGATGTGCTCCGAATTAACATCCTTCAAATAAGCATCCAAAGATTAAGAAATTTGGCTGGGGAAAAAAACCCTCAAGGTCAGCTGATAAGTGAAAGGCACTTTAATTTATTAAATTCTACCTTTTCTGAGAGCAAAATCTACCAAATTTACAAAGGAGGTCTACCTAATTCTATGCTTGCGATAACAATCCTAGTTAGACGTGCAACTGACTCTCCATGCTCCAAATTTTAACACTTAACATCTGTTCTGGCTGTCTGAAGAGCAAGTCTCAGAAAGCTAGGCAGCAAACTTGATTTAAATTTAACAAACTTAGTTTAAATTAAGAGTCATTGACAGAGATGGATGGCTACAGAAACTGATAAACAATCCACATTACTGAAAACATGGTTTAATGAATAGATCACAACTGGTTGGGTACACAGAGTTCATTGTCCCTTAACTCTTGTTTTATGTCTACCCTTCCAGATGAACCAGTCAGAAAACATGACTAAGTGAGCCAATTTTACTTTATTGTAAGGCCAGGTTAACCTAATCTTACAAATCTGAAGGTGTAAATCTCCTGTCACCATTTTCAAGCAACTGAACAATTAGGGACAGTCCTTCCTAAGTTTCTTCCTCTGACCGTTGAGTCACTGAGGGCATCTATCACTCTTATCTGATTGTTTCCTAGGCACCATCTCTTCCCTTCATTCCTCAAGGCCATTTCCACATCCCATTACAGTTTATGCCCTGAGTTCACACCATGTTTAATTGATTTGATTTGTCAAACATGAAATCTTATTTCATTCTTTGACAAAGTGACTAAATTAGTGGACCAGTGAAATGCACTGAACACAGTATACTTGGTAAGGCAGTTGACAAAGTAGACCATAAACTGCTTCTTGGTAAGCTAAAAAAAAGAAAAAGATGGGATAGACACAGGGATGGGATTCAGCCAGATCGGTCCGGTTTGGGCAAACTGGATGTTAATTTTAATCTGGATTGCTGAACCAGTAGTTACAAGGACTGGCTGACCCCGCCCACTCCTCCCCTGCCAGGAGTCTCCACACAGCCCGTTTTGGATGCGAGGTAAGTGCAGGGACTGCGCGCATGCTCTAGGACCATGATGGCGAACCTATGGCACGGGTGGCACAGGTGGCATGCAGAGCCATATTGGTGGGCACGCAAGTGTTGCCCTAGCTCAGCTACAGAGCGCATGCGCGCACCGGCCAACTAATTTTCAGACCTTCCAGTCTCACCGGAAGTCAGGAAACTGGCTGTTTCTGGCCTCCGGAAGGCTTCCGGGGGGATGGGGAAGGCTGTTTTTGCCCTCCCCAGGCTCCTAGAAAGCCTCTGGAGCCTGGGGAGGGGGAAAAACTGGCCTACTGGGCCCACCATGCCATCGCATGCCAAAAGCAGGGGAAAGTGTGGGGAGGTCATGTGCGCATGGGTGGGAGGGCGGGGCACATTGAATTATGGATGTGGGCACCCCCCCCACGACCCCCACGCTTTTGGCACACGACGGCAAAAAGGTTAGCCATCACTGCTCTAGGACGACGAAAAACAGGCCTACTGGAAGTAACAGAAGTCCAGAAATGGGCCCATTTTCGGCTTCCGGAGGGCCTATGGTGCCCAGGAGAGACGTTTTTGCCCGCCTGGAGGCTCCAAGAAAGCCTCCGGAGCCTCAGGAGGGCAAAAACAAACACCCCCACCCCCGTGGTGCAGGAGGCCACGTATGCCACCCCCCCATGGCCACGCCCACCCAGCAACCAAGCAGCGAACCGGTTGTTAAATTTTTCAATCCCACCCCTAGATAGACAGCATCACCACCAGATGGATTTGTAACTGCCTGACAAACTGTACTCAACCAGTAGTCGGTACTATGTCTACATCAGTGGTGGGATTCAAATTTTTTTAGTACTGGTTCTGTGGGCGGGGTTTGGTGGCCATGGCATGGCATGGCATGGCTTGGTGGGCATGGCAGGGGAAGGATACTGTAAAATCTCCATTCCCACCCCACTCCAGGGGAAGGTTACTGCAAAATCCCCATTTCCTCCCGATCAGCTGGGAATTGGGAAGCAGAGAACAGATGGGGGCGGGGCCAGCCAGAGGTGGTATTTGCCGGTTCTCCTAACTACTCAAAATTTCCGCTACCGGTTCTCCAGAACTCGTCAGAACCTGCTGAATGCCACTTCTGGTCTACATGTAGAGGAATAAGCAGTGGGGTACCCCAAGGTTCCATTTTAGGCCCAGTACTCTTCAATATCTTCATACATGATCTAGACAAGGAAATAGAAGGGGAACTCATCAAAACTGCAGATGACACTAAGCTGTCAGGAATAGCCAACACTCCAGAAGGCAAGCTCAAGATCCAGATGGATCTCAACAGACTTGAACACTGGCCCCTATCTAACAAAATGAAATTCAATGTAGGAAAAAGTAAGGTTTTACTCTTACGTAAGAAAAACCAACAGCGTAGGTAGGTATTGTTGTAGACGATGTGAAACTTGGCTTAATGCCAGTAACTGTGAGAGGGATCTTGGGAGTCCTAGAGGAGAATCACTTAAATATGAGACAGTAGTGTGTGGCAGCAACCAAAAAAGCCAATACAGTCCTAGCTTGCATTAACAGAGGGACAGAATCAAGATCACATGAACTATTAGTACTGCTTTATAAAGCCTTGGTAAGACCACACTTAGAATACTGCATTCAATTTTGGTCACTATATCATAAAAAAAGATGTTGAGACTCTGGAAAGAGTGCAGAAAAGAGCAATAAAGATGATTGGGGACTGGAGGCTAAAAGCCTGGTTTAGCTCAACAGACAGAAGCACAGGAATTTAACACCAGCTGTCTGCAATTAAAGTAAGATCGAATCTCACCAGGCTCAAGGTTGACTCAGCCTTCCATCCTTTCTAAGGTAGGTAAAATGAGGACCCAGATTGTGGGGGCAATAAGCTGACTTTGTATAAAAATATACAAAAGGATGAAGGCTATTGCTTAACGCACTGTAAGCCGCCCTGAGTCTCCGGAGAAGGGCGGCATATAAATCAAATTTAAAAAAAAAAAAAAACATATAAAGAACAGTTGCAGGAAATTGGTATATCTAGTCTAGTGAAAAGAAGGACTAGGAGTGACATGATAGCAGTGATCCAATATTTGAAGGCTGCCACAAAGAAGAGTCAGTCTATTCTCCAAAGCACCAGAAGGCAAGATAAGAACAATGGATGGAAACTAATCGAGGAGAGAAGCAACCAAGAACTAAGGAGAAATTTCCTGACAATAAGAACAATTAATCAGTGGAATAACTTGTAGTCCAGAAGTTGTGGATGCTCCATCGCTGGAGGCTTTTAAGAGACTGTTAATGTTTTTTATAAACAAGTTTTATGGTATATTGTTCACATAATTTTTTGTTGTAAGCCGCCCAGTGTCCCCAGGGAGTTGGGCGGCATAGAAATGTGACAAATAAATAAAATAAATAAAATAAAATAAAATAAAATAAAATAAAATAAAATAAAATAAAATAAAATAAAATAAAAAAATAAAATAATAATAAAATAAAATAAAATAAAAAAATTAAAATAAAATAAAATAATTAAGATGATAAGATAAAATAAAATAAAATAAAATAAAATTAAAATAAAATAATAAAATAAAATAAAATAATAAAATAAAATAAAATAATAAAATAAAATAAAATAAAATAAAATAAAATAAATAAAATAAATAAAATAAAATAATAAAATAATAAAATAATAAAATAAAATAAAATAAAATAATAAAATAAAAAAATAAAATAAAATAAAATAAAATAAAATAAAATAAAATATAAAATAAAATAAAATAATAAAATAAAATAAAATAAAATAAAATAAAATAATAAAATAAAATAAAATAAAATAAAATAAAATAAAATAAAATAAAATAAAATAAAATAAAATAAAATAAAATAAAATAAAATAAAATAAAATAAAATAAAATAAAATAGACTGGACAGCCACTTGTCTGGAATGGGATAGGGCAGTGATGGCGAAGCTTTTCGTCAACCAGAAGTGGTGAGAATCGGGAAGTGGCTGAGCCAAGAGGCAAAGATGGGCCTTGTAAACCAGTTCCAGCAGTCCCGTGTAGATGTGTGAGGTATGATGGGAACTGTAATCCAAGGCAGAAGGCCTCAAATTAAGAAAGACTGAGACACACCCAATCTGTTCACACTTCCTCATTATTGCTATATTTGAGGAAACGGACAATTTATTAAAGTGTTTGTGGGTTTAGTTAGTAGTTCCAATTATCTTGGTTTCCTGCAACAGCTGTTTAAATCTCTTTTCCTAAGGTTGTTTTTCTACTGCATCCCAGTGATGTCTATGGAGCTTCTCAGTCATCCAGGTCATGGTTGTCCCAAAGGTGCTTTTTCAAGAGGCAACTGGACTTTCTGGTTTTTCTTTGAAGACTTTTCACTTCTCATCCAAGAAGCTTCTTTAGCTCTGACTGGAATGGTGGGGAATGGAAGGATTTCAGATAATGAAAAACACTTCAGAAAGTTGGAAAGGAAGTCAAAATAATGATTCTGACGCCCGCAAACCAATAGAAATGTCAACATTTCCACCTGTTAGCTGCCAAACATACCTTAAGGAGGACAGGTAGAAGCTTGCTGGTTTGCAAACTGAAAAACACACCACTGTAAAACAGGCTCCTTAGGTTTTGCAACCTAATTTGAATCTGCCAGTGAGTTTAGGAACCTTGCAAGTTGCAAGGCCAGAGTGTTGTGGCCCACCAGCGGCCAGCGAAGCTGGCGGCAGACTCAGGTAGTGAGGAGGTTGGGGAGGAACATGGGCCAGTCCTGGAGTCTGGGGAAGGCTCTGATGAGTGCTCTGCGTCGGAGGCAAAGAGGGGGCCAAGGCCATCCGACAGTTATCAGCTGCCTTCGGAGTCGGATATCAGTGAGGCAGAAGAACAGCTGGAGCCTGTTCCCAGTGTGTGCATGTGCAGAGCTGCCAGGAGAAGTGAACAGCTAAGGAACAAGGGCCGACTCAGGAGTAAAGCCACAGCTGGACAGTGAATGGCCCCTCCCATAGGGAACAAAGAGGAGCGAGACAATTAGTTCAATTCATTAGGGTGAAGATCTGTTCCTTGCCAAGTAATTGCTGCTACAGCCTGGCATTTGGAAGATATCGGCCTGGCCATTCTCCAAGGCTAATAAAGGTTTGTAGTTGTGAAATCTCATGAAAGACTGTTTGCCAGGGCTTTGCTGGAGAGGAATTCCCTTTAATCTAAATAAAATTCCCCTTAATCTAAATAAAAGAGGTTTTATCAGGACGAGGAGTCTGTTTTATGATCTTGGGAGGCCTCAGAACGAAGAGGGGTGAACCTTTTCCTCATACCGCTAGTTCTCAACTTACAACCGTAATTGGCCCCGGAATTATGGTTGTAAATCATGGTAGTCATTAAACAGGTTACCATGTGACTGCGTCCAATTTTACAACCTTTGTAAAACTGGTCATGACACAAGAAAGCATGGTTGTTAAGCAAATACATGATCATTATTTATTTATATTTATTTATAAGATTTTTTTACCCGCCTTTGTGACTTTTACCAGTAACTCAAGGCGGCAAACATATATAATATTCCTTCCTGCTCCTCTTTTTCCCCGACAATAATAACCCTGTGAGGTGGGTTGGGCTAAGAGGAGCTGGGGGGGCAGTATTGGCACAAAGTCACCTAGTGGGTTTTCATGCCTAAGGGGAAACTAGAACTCACAGTCTCCTGTTTTCTAGGCCAGCACCTTAACCGCTACACCAAATGGATTCTTCCTTAAGCGAACGCTGCAATTATTAAACAAACAGTTTTAACTAACGGGCAATTTTTTGTTTGTTTGTTTGTTTGCTGGAAACTGGACGTAGATACCAGTTTCCAGCTATAAATGCCAAAAATCGCAATCACGTGATTGCGGGATGCTGCCAAGGGCCGCATCAATGCGTTCATGTGATCGCACAAGGGGGAGGATTGCCGTTGAAGCTTCAAAAAACAGGTCATAAGAAGCTCTGGGTATGACTGTGGTAACTTCAAAGGTTAGTAAGCGTGTGTGTATCTATCTATCTATCTATCTATCTATCTATCAATCTATGAATTATTCTACTCTACTCAGGGTGGATAAAAATCAATGATTTTTTTTAAAAAAAATCAAAAATATCAGGTTTTTTTATTTAAATCAGATTTTTTTTATTTAAATTGGATTTTTTTGATTTTTATTGAATTTATTTTAATAAAAAACTTTTGGGGTAAAAATCTACCGTAAGATAGTTTTCTATTTAAGACACATAAATAATTTAGTTTATTCAGCATGAAATGGAGCTTAGTGATGTAGCATGAGGCTGTATATTCTGCAACACTGGGACTATCGGTGAGTCAACAGTGGGTCAAAGGAGTAGCAGAGATGACAGTTGCTCTTTAAAAATTATGATTTAAATCGAGTTGATTTAAATCAAGCCTTTTTACTAGTGATTTAAATCATGATTTAAATTGTGATTTAAATCAACTCGATTTAAATCAAATCCACCCTGACTCTACTCTATTCTACTCTACTCTACTCTAGAGTAGAATATTCTAATCTTATTGCATTCTTTGACAAAGTGACAAAATTAGTGGACCAGAGGAATGCTGTCGATATAATTTACTTGGACTTCAGTAAAGCATTTGATTAAGTAGACCATAACCTACTACTAGATAAAGTAGAAAAATGTGGGTTAGGCAGCATCACCACCAGATGGATTCATAGCTGGCTGACCAACCGCACTCAACATGTAGTCCTCAATGGAACTGCATCTTCATGGAGGGAAGTATGCAGTGGAGTCAGTAAAATGAGGACCCAGATTGTTGGGGGGCAAATATGCTGACTCTGTAAACCGCTTAGAGAGGGCTGTAAAGCACTGGGAAGCGGTATATACGTCTAAGTGCTATTAGCTAGAGAAGAGAAAAAGCACTGTTTTCAAACTAGAATTGCAAAAGAGGATTTTAAACAAATGTGGGTGCGGACTAAGGAAGTTAGGAAGTATAGAACAGACTATCAGAGGGTCTAGGACTTTTCGCCTCGGTCTCTTCGTCTTGCCTGTTTCATCTTAAGGTTTTCGCCTCTGCGTTATTAGCCACAAACTTTTCTCCTCGGCTGACACGCCCCCAGTCTTTTGCCCCGGCACATTGGCACATCGAGTCCCTGCACCGATTGGCTGGATGCGAATTGTCCTGGGAGGCCAAAGGTCCGACACGAACTATACTTCGATGAATGGGCCCCGGCTAAGGGACTGGGACGGAGGGGCCGTGGCCGATGTGCCGGGGTGAAAGACTGCAGGCGTGTCAGCTGAGGACAAAAGTTTGTGGTTAATAACGCAGAGGCGAAAACCTTAAGGTGAAACAGGCCAGGCAAAGAGACCGAGGCGAAAAGTCCCACTCCGCTATCAGAGGCTCAGGATTAAACTGGGAAATCCTTGGGTGTTCTCTGAGCTTGGTCCTTTGTTTGCAGACTTTTAATTACCCAAGTAGATAACATCATCAGAACACCCAGGACGCCACGTGTGAAAACACGAAAACCCAGGATAATAATTAATTCCTAGAGAAAAAAGAGCCAGTTTGGTCTAGTGGTTAAGGCATTACGCTAGAAACCAGGAGCTGTGACTTCTAATCCTTGCCTGAGGTATGGAAGCCAGCTGGGTGACTTTGGGTCCTTCCTTCTCTCTCAGCCCAATTTACCTCACAGGTTTGTTGTGGAGAAAATAGGAGGATGAAGGAGCATCAGGTATAGTCAGCAGGTGCCATCGCTGACTATTGGGGGTGAATCTTTGCCCCCCACAGAGAGGGCTCGCAATCTGGGTGTCCTCCTGGACGCACGGCTGTCTTTAGAAGAACATATGACGGCCGTGGCCAGGGGGGCCTTTTATCAGGTCCGCCTGATTCGCCAGTTGCAGCCCTTTCTGGATCGGGATGCCCTGCGCACAGTCACTCATGCCCTTGTTACCTCCCGGTTGGACTACTGTAATGCTCTCTACATGGGGCTCCCCTTGAAGAGCACTCGGAGGCTCCAACTGGTCCAGAATGCGGCCGCGCGGGTGGTTATGGGTGCAACCCGTTGCGCCCACGTGACACCCCTCCTGCGCGAGCTGCACTGGCTCCCAGTGGTCTTCCGGGTGCGATTCAAGGTGTTGGTTACCACCTTTAAAGCGCTCCATGGCATTGGACCCGGGTACCTTCGAGACCATCTTCTGCCACCAATAGCCTCCCACAGGCCAGTTCGCTCCCACAGAGAGGGTCTCCTCAGGGTGCCATCGGCCAAGTCATGTCGGCTGGCGACACCCAGGGGGAGGGCCTTCTCTGTGGGAGCCCCAGCCCTGTGGAATGAACTGCCCCCGGAAATTCGTAAGATTTCTGACCTCCGGGTATTTCGCTGCGCACTCAAGACCCTATTGTTCCGCCAGGCTGGGTTAGCAATATAATTTTAAATTGGATGTTTTAAATTTTTGGGGTTTTAAATTAAGCCAAATTTATTTAATATTTTTAAACTATTTTAAATTGATGTTTATTCTGTTTTTAATTAGGCTGTACACCGCCCTGAGTCCTTCAGGAGAAGGGCGGTATAGAAATAAAATTATTATTAAAAAAAATTAATTATTAGGTATGTTCGCCACCTTAGTGATTTATAACAATAATAATAAAGGCGGGATCAAAATAAATGTATAAAATATTCAGCTTGGAAAAGCAATAGAAAAACCTTGTTTGTTCACTTACAGATCCAGATCTTCTGGCAGTCTAGAACAGGGATTAAACGTTGCACAAATTTACAATTTTAAGAATGCTGATCCTGCAAGACACTGAGAGCTTCTGCACCGGAGACAAATCCTTTGTGGGTCTAATCACACTTGACCAATCCTCAATTTATAACAGTTCATTTAGTAACCATTCAAAGTTACAACAGCACTGAAAAAAGTGATTTATGACCGTTTTTCACATTTAACAAGCATTGCAGCATCTGCCCAGGGTCATGTGATCAAAATTCAGACACTTGGCAACTGTCTCAAATTTATGACGGTTGCCGTGTCCCAGGGTCATGTGAAAAGCTTTTGCAAGCTTCTGACAAACAAAGTCAATGGGGAAGACAGGTTCACTTAGCAACCATGTTACTAACTTAATTAGTAACAGTTATTCATTTAACAACTGTGACAGGAAAGGTCATAAAACAGGGCAAAATTCATTTAACAAATGTATCGCTTAGTGACTTAAATTTTGGGCTCAACTGTGAGTCATAAGTCAAGGAGTAACCTGTACTCAAATTCAATTTCAAATTCTCAACCTTGGCAACTTTCAATTTCCAGAATTGAAGTTGAAGTCCACACATCTTAAAGTTGCCAAAGTGGAGCAGCATTTCTCTAAGTGTTTGGTGAAGCTTCCTTCCAGCGCCCCTCCTAAAATCTGGGGATACCCAGCAGCAAAGACTCCCCTAAAAAAGTGGTAAAGAGCCTTTACCCTGACCCTGATTCCTATTTTATATTTCAGTTCCAACCTACTTTCTTTTGCCCAAAGCAATGCACAGGACCCTGGCACAAAGAAGACCAGAGGATAAGAAACAATGGATGGAAACCAATCAAGGAGTGAAGCAACCTGGAATTAAGGAGAAAGTTCCTATCAGTGAGAACAATTAACCAGTGGAACAACTTGCCACCAGAATTTGTGGGTGCTCCATCACTGGAGGTTTTTAATCTATCAGAATAGAGCCGGAAGAGGCCTTGGAAGTCTTCTAATCCAACATGTGACCCTCTATATATACCATTTTGGACAAGCGGCTGTCCAGTCCTTTCTTTTTTTAAAAAAAGCCCAGTTTTTAAAAATCCCAGCACCCACTACTTCTGGAGGCAACTTCTATTCCCCTGGTTAATTGTTCTCACTTTTAGGAAGTTCCTCCTTAATTCCAGGTTGCTTCTCTCCTTGATTAGTTTAAGAAAAAACATAAAAATGTATATAACAAGAATGTAGAAATGTATAATATCAAAGATATAATTAAAATATATAGATCTCTATGGGGGAAGAAGGGGGAAAAAAGGATAAGGGGAGGGAGAGAAGAGGAGGAATGAAATGAAGACATAAAGGGAAAAAAGACAAAGTAACAGAAGGAAGACCACGATGAAACAATGCTTAAAAATGATAAGCTATCTAATACAAGTAATGGAGAATTATATAAAAATATAATATAAAGATGTACCATGATTTAAGTGGATGATATAAATGGTATTATAAGAAGAAATTCTTCCAGGAAAGGGGTGGGTATTAACTTCCTACAGTATAATATAAATTAATTCAACTTTAGAGTATCTGGTATGAAACGAGGGAAGAAACAGCTCTAGTTAAATACATGATTAAATAGGATAATCAATGTACGGGATATACATGAATAAGGCGAAGACACACAAAAGACTTGTAGCTCACCCACACACTGTTTGTGTTATTTGTAACTGAAGATGGGTTTTTATTTGT
This sequence comes from Pituophis catenifer annectens, assembly GCF_029215685.1. Lineage (NCBI taxonomy): Eukaryota > Metazoa > Chordata > Lepidosauria > Squamata > Colubridae > Pituophis > Pituophis catenifer. The sequence continues at coordinate 5,822,762 of NW_027256886.1, read as the reverse complement.
TTTTATTTTTATATTTGTTTAAAAAATAAAAAAATTTCCCAAGAAAAATTGATATGTTGTATGTTATATATGAATGTCATATATGTGTTATCATAAAATTACAATTTTATTTTTTAACAAAAAAAACCAGACACAGCCAGCTACTTGTCTGAAACGGTTATGGGGGGGGGTTCTACTGCTTGAACAGAGGGTCAGACTAGACGACCTCCAGGGTCCCTTTTCAGCTCTAATTCTGCATTTTAAAAGATGCCCTCCTTTTGGGGTCGCCAACAGCAAGGCTAAATTTAACCCTAGGGAAATCTGCACCGAGGTCCCCCACCCCAACCACATGGGACCCTCGCCCCTCTCCCCACCCACCTACCCACCCTTCTCCCCGCTCAACGACCCCCGGACAAACCTACCATACTCGATCCCTCCGGATAGGAAAAGCAGCCCGATGGTGAAGCCGGTCCGTTTCTTCTTCCGTTGGGAATCCATCCATGCGCCTGGAGCTCTCCAGGTAACAGAGGCGGAGCGAGGGGGTCCGGGGAGGTGATGCAGCCGGTCCGCCCTCCGACGGGCGCTTGCTTATAGGTCGGCGGACTCAAACCATCTCCGCCCGGCCACCTCTCGCACCTTCTCTCCGCCTAGTTACGCTGCGCACCTGGCTTGCCGGCAACTCCCTCCTTCCCTCCGACCCGAATCGGGACCTGGGAACCCCTCCACCCCCCCCGCGAGAGCCCTTTGGGCCGGCCCGCAGGCCCCGGGAGGCGTGAGCGAATGGAAGGTACTAAGTTGGAGGTGGGGGGGGAAGGGGGGGACGACCTTCACCAGGGTTGGCGCGGCTTCCGTTTCGGTTGCTTCCCGAATAGCAAAGAGCGGAAACCAAACCGAAAGGACGCACAAGCCCAGGAATTCGGAATGGGTTAATAATTTCAAAATCTATTCCATACAGTGGGTGGTTTACTGTATAAAATAGGTTTGTGTATGTGTGTGTATGTGTATATAAGCATATATGCATGTATATAAATATGTATATACATTATAAATGTATAATATATGTATATACTATATACATTAGGTATGTATTTAAATTTATATATACATATAGTATATATCGGGTGGGCAACTGTGGCCCTTTTACAACCTGTGGACTTCAACTCCCAGAATTCCTGAGACAGCCAAAGCTGTCTCAGGAATTCTGGGAGTTGAAGTCCACAGGTTGTAAAAGGGCCACAGTTGCCCACCCGTGGTATATATAGATAAGTATATTTACACATACCTACAGACATATATATGAATATATATGTATACATCCATCCATCCATACATACACACTGGTAGTGGGTTTCAAAAATTTTTACTACTGGTTCTGTGGGTGTGGCTTGGTGGGCATGGCAGGGAAAGGATACTATAAAATCTCCATTCCCACCTCACTCAGGTAAAGAATACTGTAAAATCCCCATTTCCTCCCGATTAGCTGGGACTCAGGAGGCAGAGAATAGATGGCGGCGGGGCCAATCAGAATTTTTACTACCGGTTCTCCAAACTACTCAAAATTTCCGCTACCGGTTGTCCAGAACTGGTCAGAACCTGCTGAAACCCACTTCTGATACACACACACACACATTCATTTATCAACTGTGGCAAGAAAGGTCACTAAATGGGGCAAAACTCACTTAACAAATGTATGGGAGTTTTAACAACATAAATTTGGGGCTCAATTGAGGTCATAAGTCGAGGACTACCTGTAGAATACGTTTGGGTATATTTGTATATATTTATGTAATATGTGTAATAGATGAAATTTGTTTATAAAATTGTGTGGTGTGTGTATAAAAATACATATAAACATATACCGGTACATACACATACATATATATACCGTGTATATATAAAATCTCCACCCAACTCACTTTACAGAATTGTTGTGGGGAAAATAGAAGGATGAAGGTATGTTCACTGCCTTAACTTATTTATAAAAAAAATTATAATAAAAAGAAATCAATATTTATCAAACTTCGGGGACTGGAGGCTAAAACATATAAAAAACGGTACTTGTGTGTCTGTATGTACACACTATGTAAACACACACCAAAAAGGAAGGTATATCTATAGATACAGTATATAGATTTAGTGTTTCTCAATTCAGTAACTTTAAGATATGTGGACTCCCAGAATTCTAGGTTAGCATTCTGGGTGGGAAATTCTGGAAATTAAGTCCACATATCTTAAAATTGAGAAACATTGATTTAGATGCTATAGATATACAGTCATTGTCTCTCAGCCCAACTCACCTCACATTGTTGTGGAGAAAACACAAAACTGCATTAAACCCTGATCAAAACTATACATTAAAAACGCAGGATGAAAATACAATAAAAGGAGCCTTGGTGGCGCAGCAGACTAAGGTGCTGTCAACTAGCACCAGCTGCCTGCAATTACTGCAAGTTCGAATCTCACCAGGCTCAAGGTTGACTCAGCCTTCCATCCTTTTGAGGTAGGTAAAATGACCTGGATTGTGGGAGCAATAAGCTGACTTTGTATAAAACAGAACACCGCTTGTGGGGGGGCGAAAGCCCTACTAAGCAGGTATATACAAAAGTATGAAGGCTATTGCTTAACGCATTGTAAGCCGCCCTGAGTCTCCGGAGAAGGGCAGCATATAAATTGAATAAATAAATAAATAAATAAATAAATAAATAAATAAATAAATAAATAAATATAAATAATGCATATACAACATAATAAAAGGGCTATTCAACAACCAAAGAAAAGCAAAAGATAGGCTCATAAAAATCCTCAGTCAATGCCTGAGGGAAAAAACATTTTGAAAATGTAGGTTTATTTCATTTATTATGAAATAAATCAGTCCTGACGGGGGATTGCACTACACATTAAATTATAACCCATATAAACTCCACATTGGGAAATCATGGTGTGCAAATCTATCTCTCCTGTTTTGTAATTTATAATTGATACCTTCCAGAGGGGTATACATCTTTAGCAATGTGGTTAGTAATACAGAACGGTTAATTAAATTATGCCCACACAGAAGACTCTAGTCCCAATGTAAAAATTCAATAGGGAGAAATATTTGGGTATCACTCCCATATGCATTGCTTTCTTGACAAATTTCTGCCTGTGCAGAAATTCAAGGGAGAAAACCAATGAATAGCTGTAGTGTTAAAACACACAGAGACTTTCAATTTTAGCCTTTCTCTTAAAAAAAAGACCTAACTATAGTGTCAAAATGGGAGGGAAATGGGGGGGTTCTACTTAACTTTACTACCGGTTCGCAACAGGGCCACGCACGCACGCGAAGTGTCCTGTTGTCCATTCTATTCTCATGTTGTCTTCTCCAACACCAACGGTTCAAAAGTATCAATACCCTTCCTACCTTGATTCTTAAAATCAAAGTCCAACTTTTCCTTCCCTTGAGTGTCACGGGGATTACCGTGACTCGCACGATTCTGATCTTTGTAGGTATAGACCAGTGCTCCACAACCTTTTTGGCACCAAGGACCAGTTTCATGGAAGAAGGACCATTTTTTTCATGGACTGGAGGGGGTGGAAGGAGGAGCATGAAACCTAGATCCCACGCATGTAGTTTGGCTCACCTGCCGCTCACCTACAGCTTTGCGGCCCAGTTCCTAAGAGGCCACGGACTAGTATCAGCCCATGGCCCAGGAACAGCAGGGCATTTGAATTTCTTTTTCCAACTATTTCATATTTAGAAAAATATTTAAATATAGCACAACAAAGAATGTTCTTTCTGCGCCAACTCAGAAAGCTCAAACTGTCCAAGGAGCTGCTGATTCAGTTCTACAGAGGAATGATTGAGTCTGTCATCTGCACCTCTATAACTGTCTGGTTTGGTTCTGCAACCCAACAAGACAGACAGAGACTTCAGAGGATAATTAGAACTGCAGAAAAAACAATGGCTGCCAACCTGCCTTCCATGGAGGACCTGTATACTGCACGAGTCAAAAAGAGGGCTGTGAAAATATCTACAGACCCCTCACATCCTGGACATAAACTGTTTCAACTCCTACCCGCAAAACGACGCTATAGAGAACTGCACACCAAAACAACTAGACACAAGGACAATTTTTTCCCAAACGCCATCACTCTGCTAAACAAATAATTCCCTCAACACTGTCAAACTATTTACTAAGTCTGCACTACTATTACTATTAGTCTTCTCATCATTCCTATCACCCATCTCCTTCCACTTATGACTGTATAACGGTAACCTTGCTACTGGTATCCTTACGATTTATATTGATATTGTTTCCTGATTGCTTATTTGTAACTTATGACTATCATTAAGTGTTGTACCTTACGATTCTTGATGAACGTATCTTGTCTTTTATGTACACTGAGAGCATATGCACCAAGACAAATTCCTTGTGTGTCCAATCACACTTGACCAATAAAGAATTCTATTCTATTCTATTCTATTCTATTCTATTCTATTCTATTCTATTCTATTCTATTCTATTCTATTCTAAATATTTTTCAAAGCTTAGCTTCCAGCACACCCTTCCCAGTCTGAACCCGGGCATTATGTCTGATCCATACATAGCTTCCACTTAGTTCCTCTTCCTGTCCATTCTTCCACCAGCTTTGTGGAGGTCAGGTCCATTGCCCAACCTGCTGGGTTGTGCATGAAGTTCCTTGGAGAGAGTCTTGGGCCAGTGTGGCACTACAATTCCCATCATTTCCAGTCAAGGCTGCCCAGAAGGAGGAGTCCTTGCAAAAGGCAAAAGCTCATTCATTTAATCCGCATTTAAAATGCAACTGGTAGACTCTTCCCCCAGTACAGGTAGTCCTCAACTTACAACAGTTCATTTAGTGACCATTCAAAGTTACAACGGCACCGGAAAAAATGACTTATGACTGTTTTTCACACTTATGACCGTTGCAGCATTTCCCCCATGGTCATGTGATCAAACTTCGGATGCTTGGCCACTGTCTCATATTTATGACGGTTGCAATGTCCAGGGGGGGGTCACAGGATCCCCTTTTGTGTCTTTTTGACGAGGAAAATCGACGGGGGAGCCAGATTCACTTAACAACCGTATGACTCACTTAACAACTGCGCTGATTCGCTTCGTCAAAGTGGCAAGAAAGGTGGTAAAATGGGTCAAAATTCACTTAACACGTGTCTCGGTTAGCCACAGAAATTTGGGGGCTCCGTTGTGGTCGTAAGTCGAGGACTACCTTACAGCGATAATACTAATAGGCTTTTTCAACAGCGATACACATATTCGAGATTTTCATTGGAGCCTTAAAAGAGGGCGGGCTCCGAGCGTCGCGGCAACGTCTGCGCGTGCGCAGCTCAAAGACGTCTTCATTCCTCCGGAGGCGCTGCTCGGTTTTTTTTGTTTTATTTTTTTTGCCCTTTCCTTTCCGCCCCTCCCACGCGGCCTTTCTCCCGGGAACAATATGGCTGGGGCGCCTTCCTTCCATCTGACGTCATCGTCGGGCGCCTGCGCCGGAAGCGGAAGAGCGCGAAATTTCTAGTATTTTCATGCAACGTGTGGATGCCTTCACGTGCGTTCGCGTGGAGTCGTGTAAGCTGCTCTGGCTCCTAGCAGAGGGCTGGTGTGGCCCTCGGCTCTCCCCTTCCTCGCTTAAATCCTGCGCTCGGCCTGCTCCTCCTCCTCGCCATGGCGGGCATCCTCTTCGAAGACATCTTCGACGTGAAGGACATCGACCCCGAGGGCAAGAAATTCGACCGGGGTGGGGCTCAGTTCGCCTTCCCCCCCCTTTTTTTCCCCCAATTATCCCTCCGTTGTGCTTCCGAGGAGGCCTAGATTTAAAAAAAAATATTTTTAAAAAAATATTTTATTATTATTAGCAGAGTTGGAAGGGACCTTAAAGGTCATCTAGTCCAACCCCCCCCCCGCTCATCCCCCCAACAACAGCCCTGTGAGGTAGGACAGGCTTTTGCGGTGCTGAGCAAGCCCCAGGTCCATCAAGAGAGCTGCGTCTCTTGATGTTTTGATTGGAGGCGAGCTGCTCATTCCAGCTTTGAAGGCTACAAGTTCTTTAAATGGGGAAGTCGTTTAATGTGTGTTGTTGCAAAACCACTTGGACCTGACCGTGAAATCCCCGTGGACGCAACTTCCAAGTTTGGAAAAACATGACTTTTTTTTCGGGGGGGGGGGGGGGGGGGCCAAACCCATTCTGGAAAAGGAGCAGATTGGGGGTGGGGGAAAACTGGCTTCATTTGGCTAATGTGGCATAGGGGGTAGAATATTTTCTGTTTCTTGATGTAGCCTGCCTCACAGGGTTGTTGTAAGTATAGAAAAGAATGATTGTGGATTATATACTTTTACCAAGGCGAAATATAAATCAGGTGATTTAGGAAGACTGAACTGTTTCATCAAGCCGTACGGTAGGGCTGCTATGATGCTATATTTATTTATTTATTTATTTATTTATTTATTGGTTCGATTTATATGCCGCCCTTCTCCGGAGACTCAGGGCGGCTTACAATGCGTTAAGCAATAGCCTTCATACTTTTGTATATACCTGCTTAGTAGGGCTTTCGGGGCCCCCTAAGCGGTGTTCTTTTTTATACAAAGTCAGCTTATTGCCCCCACAATCCGGGTCCTCATTTTACCTACCTTGGAAGGCTGAGTCAACCATGAGCTGGTGAGATTTGAACTTGCAGTAATTGCAGGCAGTTGGCAACTAAGTGCTACTTAACAGCACTTTAGTCCGCTGCGCCACCAAGGCAACCCTAACCCTATGGATTAGTAATTTTAATTGTGTGTTTTTTTAATGTTTGGTTCCCACTGTATATAGTTATTTTACGAAATATAAACTTTGGTTTTACTCTCTGACTAGCATGTATTTATTTTAAAACCCAATCACAGTTTTGGGGTATTGCATGTTGGTTGCTTGATAGAGCAGCCAAGGAGCCGTATAAATAAAATGAGTTAACATTTTAATCCATTTAGTAATGCTGGGTTCCTTGAGGGGAATATTTATTGGAACAACTCATACCAACTTTGCAATGGACTGTAAGGGTTCCTGGCCTCCTGTGTGATGTTTGTGGTAGAAAAGTACCGGTGATGATCCCCATTCTAAGAATAGGGTACTATTGCTCGTCTCTCAGTAAGGTGGTGATTTACTGCAGCCATCAAAACTGAATTGTGCATTTTATCCTTCATTTTATCAATGGAGACTAAGTGGAGCAAATGGCCAGTTTTAAGTTTCTGGGTGTTATCATAAAAGAGGACCTGACCTCACGTTGCAGCACTGGTCAAAAGGGCCCAGCAGAGACTTCTCAGGAAAAAAACAACTGAATGAGAAACTGCTGGTGACCTTCTACCGCTGCACCATAGAGAGTATTTTAACTTACTGCACCTGTGTATGGTTTGCCAATTGCACAGTAGCAGATAGGACAGCAATCCAGAGGGTTAACATCACTGCCCAGAGGATCATTGGTTGCTCTCTCCCCTCTTTGAAAGAGCTTTATAGCTCCTGCCTTAAGAAAGTTCAAAACATTATTAAAGACCTATCTCATCCTGGGCAGCCTTTTTTTTTTTTTTTTTTAACTATTACCATCTGGCAGATGGTACAGGATAATAAAAACAAGGACAAATAGGCTGAAAAACAGCTTCTATCCCAGGGCAGTAACTATATTGAATTCTACGGTATAGTGCAATATTAATGCAATATCAGGGGTTTTCAATTCAATTTATTAGAATGTGAAGGATGTGTGTTTATGTTTTATTTTTATAGTTATAATGTACACTGAAGATGGCATTTAATTTCATTGTACGAGATGCAATGACAATAAACTAAACTAAACTAAACTTGTGGTATCTGTTACCCAAATAAATGGAAATCCAAGAATTTTATTGTATTCAGTTCAATGTTGAAGAATTTTCAACACGCTGTAGAAAACCTGGATGAACTGGAGACTTTTTCCCTAAGCCTCACATACTTTTGGAGTGACATTTGAGCAGTAAACATCTTTCTTGAAGATTTTACCTCTCAACAACTAACATCCTGGCATGTCTTTAGTTTCCCGGCTGCACTGTGAGAGCGAGTCCTTCAAAATGGATCTGATCCTCGATGTGAACGTACAGATCTATCCAGTTGATCTTGGTAAGCACATACCTAGCAATGTTTTTTTCCTATTTCCTTATAAAATATATTTGGATGGTGTTTTTTCCTGCAACATAAGATTTTCAATAATATATGTACCTCAGGATTGAACTGTGAAGTCTTTGGTGCTCTCTGAGCTTGATTGCTTGCAGATGTTTCATTACCCAATTAAGTAACATCATCAGTGCTATTCAGAATGGAGTTTATTCTTTATTTATATACAGTAGCTTGCTTTATTCTTTGTTTATAGACAGTATCCTGTTGGTAAGGTGTGGTTTTCTCCTTGGTAGTTCCTTAATTAGGGTATCATTTTTTGCTTGATTGCTTGGTGTTAATCCCCACTTATTTAGGAGTTGGCTGCTGAAGAGGATGTGTTTCTGTTTGTTTCCTTGTTTTTTACTTTTTTCTTAAATGCTATGTAAAAGATAAACAATTTATCTTGAGGGCAAACAACTAACCAAACAAGCAAACAACCAAACTTAAATAGCACCAAGGACACTTCATAATTTTTTTTGCTTATTACTAGAAGAACAATAGCAACATCTAGAATATTCTAGGTTTGCATAATGCATTGAATCATGAATGAAAGCTGCCCAGAATCCCTAGCAAGGGAGATCGGTGGCATAAAAAAATAATAAACATAATAACTAATCGAAGAGACTTGACTCAATAAAGCAGGCCAAGTCATATTTAGAAAACCCTGATCAAATCTAACATGTTCATAACTTAGTAAATAAGTGTTGTGCAAAGTACCATACATTCCAGGGTTTGTCTTCCAATATTTCTTGAGATGTTTACCTCAAGAAACATCTCTATTCTGGTCATTGATGCACATTTCTTTTCAGGTCCTACACTCGGATCTTCCCCAAATGTTATTAGGGACCTTGACATATTGGATTTGCACATTCTTCCACTGAGGAGTAAATCTGAAGGGTCTGATTCACAAACTTTTTGCTTTTGCATTTTGCATTTCACTTGTAATATTTATCGTTCCTTGCATTGCAGGAGACAAATTCCGCCTTGTGATAGCCAGCACTTTGTACGAAGATGGGACATTGGATGATGGCGAATATAATCCTACAGATGATAGACCCTCCAGGTGACAAAAAGCCGTTTCTGCATAGCGAGGGTGAAGGCCAGTATAAAGAAAATACAATGGTTGTCACAGATCTGATTCTTTGGTCTCCTCATCTAAGCTTGGAGTTTTTAGATCTGGTGGAGTAATAATAATAAGGCAGTGTTGGCTAACCTTTTTGCATCGCGTGCCAGGAGTGGGGGGGCTCACATGCACGCGTGTCCCCACCCATAATTTTATGTGCCCTGCGCATGTGCAAGCAACCCACATATACCCCGCTCCTAGCATGCGATGGCCCGGGGGGCCCGGTAGCCCTGTTTTTCTCTCTCCCCAGACTCCAGAGCCTTTCTAGGAGCTTGGGGAGGGTGAAAACGGCCTTCCCCACCCACCCCGGAGGCTGGAAACAGCCCATTTGCCGTCTTCTGATCCTACCGGAAGTTGGCAATCAGGCGGTTTCCAACCTCTGGGGGGGGAGGCCATTTTCGACCTCCCCAAGCTCCTAGAAAGGCTCTGGAGGCTGGAGAGAGAGAAAAACGGGCCTTACCCACCACCCCCCGAGGCGGAGCTAAGCTCGCGTGCCCACCAATATGGCTACGCGTGCCACAGGTTCGCCATCACAGTAATAAGGGACTCATCTCCACCTGGGAGTTGAAGTCCACAACTCTTAAGGAGACTCCTGATCTAGAGGAACAAATACCATATTTTTCGGAGTATAAGACGCACCTTAGTTTTTGGGGAGGAAAATGGGCAGGGGGCAAATTCTGCCTACCAGATATTCATCTGGCTAGTGTCATTAGCGTGGTCAGCTTCAGCACATTAGTTACCTCGCTGGTTTTGAGGTTGGGGCTGGTTGGGGCTAAAAGACAGCTTCAAAAGCACAGCTGATCGTCGGAGGGAGCTCCAGTGACTATAGCAGGCAAAGCGTGGAAGGGGTAAGAGAAGGCAGCAGCTGTTTCGGGTAGCCATTTTGGGCACCGCGTAGGGTTACATTCGGAGTATAAGACACACCCAAATTTTCAGCCTCTCTTAGGAGGAAAAAAATTGTGTCTTATACTCTGAAAAATACGGTATTGCCACCTGGATTTTAGGGTGTCAGACTAGTCTACAGATGTGTCCCTTCCCCTCCTCCACTATGCCAATCCTGTGAGGTAAGTTAGGCTGAGAAAATGTGCTTGAGTTCTGTTACTCAATCATTTTCATGGCTGAACCACAGTGGAACCTGAAATACGGGTCGTCCTCGACTTATAGCAGTTCATTTAGTGACCGTTCAAAAGTTACAGCGGCACTGAAAAAAGTGACTTATGACCAGTGGTGAAATGTAAAATTTGTTCCTACTGGTTCTGTGGGCGTGGCTTGGTGGGAGGGGGGTGACGGTGGGCGTGGCCAACTCTTTTTTTTACTTTTAAAAGCATTTTTTCTAGAACCTTCGGCGGAAGAGGTTGTAAAAAAATGCTTTTAAAAGCCTCTGATGATCAGGCAACTCAGCTGGGATCGTCAGAGGCTTTTAAAAGCATTCTTTTTCTACAACCTCTTTGGCCGAAGAGATTGTAGAAAAAATGCTTTTAAAAGGCTCTGATGATCCCAGCTGAGCCACGCGATCATCAGAGGCTTTTTTTTTTTTTTTACTTTTAAAAGCATTTTTCCGGCCGAAGAGGTTGTAGAAAAAATGCTTTTAAAAGTAAAAAAAGAGCCTCTGATGATCACGTGGCTCAGCTGAGCATTGGGGGGGGGGCAGGGATTTTTGCTACCGGACCACCCGCCGCCATCGCTATTGTCCGAATCGGGAGCATTTCACCCCTGCTTATGACCATTTTTCATACTTGGACACTTGTAGCACCCCTACGGTCACATGATCAAAATTCAGATGGTTGGCAACTGGTTCATATTTATGACAGTTGCAGTGTCCCTTTTGCGACCTCCTGACCAATCAATGTCAATGGGGAATCCAGATTCACTTAACAACCATGTTACTAACAACAAATGCAACAATTCACTTAACAACTGCGGCAAGAAAGATGATAAAATGGGGCAAAAGTCACTTAAATGTTTCACTTAGCAACATAAATGTTGGCCTCGATTGTGGTCGTAACTCAAGGACTCCCTGTGATCCAGTCTTAAGTGTGCAGAGCCATAGAATGATAATGTAAGAATTCAAAAAGCAAAGGCATTTTTGCTCTTTCACAAAGGAATATTTTGATGTCTGTATATCACAGAGGGAAGGCTTGAGTTTTGGATTGATGCTGAATACGCTCTTTCGTTTTTGGCGTTTCTGGTATTTTAATACATGTTCCCTTCTTTTGGCCGGCTCTTCTTATTCACAGGGCGGATCAGTTTGAATACGTGATGTATGGGAAGGTGTACAGGATTGAGGGCGATGAGACATCAACAGAAGCAGCCACGCGCCTGTAAGTCTCCTTTTCTGAAATAGGTTGAAAAGCGATCGTGTTTTGATATCCTACAAAGCCATAACTTGATTGGTTGGATTCAGGCTAAGGATGTTGTTTGAGGGTCTACGACACCTCGCCAACAGCCAACTCGCTACAGTCAATGCGCCATGGCCAACTCATCGCAGCCAACTTGCTTGGGACAACTCACCATGGTCAACTCGCTGAAGGACGACTCGCCACGGGGCCAGAGTTATCCTGATATCGTAGGAATAGTTGAATATTTCATAGATAAATAGTAATCAATAGTTGAATATTTAATAATAGTTGAATAGTTGAACCAGCTGCCTGCAATTACTGCAAGTTCGAATCTCACCAGGCTCAAGGTTGACTCAGCCTTCCATCCTTTCGAGGTAGGTAAAATGAGGACCCAGATTGTGGGGGAAATAAGCTGACTTTGTATAAAAAAGAACATCGCTTGGGGGGGAGCGAAAGCCCTACTAAGCAGGTATATACAAAAGTATGAAGGCTATTGCTTAACGCATTGTAAGCCGCCCTGAGTCTCTGGAGAAGGGCGGCATATAAATCGAACCGAGAGAGAGAGAGAGAGAGAGAGAGAGAGAGAGAGAGAGAGAGAGAGAGATTTGATGATTGATAGATAGATAGATAGATAGATAGATAGATAGATAGATAGATAGATAGATCCATTAAAGAAGATGCAAAAGGAGGGACAAAATACCATGTGAATGACAAAAATTGAAATAATGTTTAAATTATTTTAAATAATTAAGTTGAATTATCCCGCAGCAAGTTGGCCGCTGCAAATTGGTCATGGTGAGTTGGCTACGGCAAATTGTCCCATTCCGTTCTCAAGGTGCGTTAGACGTTCTGAGCTTAAGAGCCATGGTGGCGCAGTGGTTAGAATGCAGTATTGCAGGCTAATTCTGCCGACTGCTAGCAGTTCAATTCTCACCAGGCTCAAAGTTGACTCAGCCTTCCATCCTTCCGAGGTCTGTAAAATGAGGACCCAGATTGTTGGGAACAATATGCTGACTCTGTAAACCGCTGAGAGAGAGTTGTAAAGCACTGTGAAGCTGTATATAAGTCAAAGTGCTATTGCTATGAGTCCCCTATGTATGGTTTTTGGATGGTCCTTTTGCTCGTCATGCTAAAGCCATAAGCTTTATGGTTGAGAGCGCCAAACCATCTGCATTACGGCTTAGAGTTGGGGTCTCCAAACTTGGCAACTTTTCAGAATTGTGGACTTCAACTCTCAGAATTCCTCAGCTAGCTATGCTTGCTGGGGAATTCTGGGGGTTGAAGTGTGCAAAGTTGCCAAGTTTGTAGACCCCTGGCTTAGAGCAACATGTGGTGCATCCAATTTGGTACGATCATCTGCTTTCCGTGAAGATGATTCTACTTTCGCATCTTCAGTTAAGTAAAGGGTCAAATTTATTTATTTATTAGTTCAATTTATATGCCGCCCTTCTCCGTAGACTCAGGCGGCTTACAATGCATTATAGCAATAGCCTGAATACTTTTTATGTATATACCTGCTTATTAGGGCTTTCGGGGGGCCCCCTAAGTGGTGTTGTTCTATACAAAGTCGGCTTATTGCCCCCACAATCCGGGTCCTCAATTTACCTACCTCGAAAGGATGGAAGGCTGAGTCAATCTTGAGCCTGGTGAGATTTGAACTCGCACTAATTGCAGGCAGCTGGCAGCTAAGTGCTAGCACTGAACAGCACTTAGTCCGTTGCACCACCAAGGTTCCTAATTGCAGATAATGGGAAAGGCTGACTGTTTTAAAATTCTCCTCCTAGCCCAGGGGTGTCAAACTCGAGGCCCGTAATGTGGTTGGATCTGTCCCACAGGGCTGGGCCAATCTATCCGCGTTGCTTCGGCCTGGTCTACCCAATGCAAAGAGGAAACATGCCAGCAGTTTTGGGAGTGGCATCAAACTGGCCATGCCCATCCGGTCGGCCACGCCCACCTGGCCCTACAGCCCTGATGTGGCCCTCAATGAAATTGAATTTGACACCCCTGCCCTACCCTGATACTTTCCACATCGTTGGGTCTTCAACTCTCTTATTTCCTAAGTAGCTGTCAGGTTTTGAGGTCATCTCAAATAAATTGCATTTCAAACGAAGTCTTTGAAGAAAAACTTCCATTTATTAAGCACGACATTCTAACTCTGACTCCATCGCAGCCAACACTGACTTCCAGACCCAAAACCCTCCCTTTCCGTTCCCCACTCCCCTGCACTCATTGGCCATCTTCCAAGTCACTCTACCCCTAATCTACTGCTCCAGCTCAAAGGAATTTCCCCCCTCCCCTCCCATCTCCTAGGGGATATTATCTCCAGGGAAAATAAGTAGGTGAAAAGTCAAACGTCCCTTTCCAGACGCCTCCGCTTCTCCTTCTTATGTCAGCACTAGAGTAAATGCAGGTTGAAGTGCTGACAGTAGCATGATTCGCGACTAAATGTTAGAGAGGTGATATACAACTTCTCGAGGACACAAGATTGAAGAACAACGATCTAAGATGGATGTCGGCAACCCGTGGCTCTGGAGCCGCATGTGGTTCTTTGGGCCTTTTGCTCTTACCGGATCCCACCACTGGCTGGCCTCGTCCTCCCAGTCACTCCTCGCACTGAGAAAGGGTGATGGCGGCGGATGGAGACTCGCTCCATATTCCAGAGCAGGAGCGAAGGGGCCCTGTACTTGCCTCTTCTTCCGGCCCTTGTTGGTGCTGCGTGTACCTCGGTCGCTCGGGGAGATGTGCAACTTTCTCTCCACCCTGAGACACTGGCCCAGCCCAGCTGCAGCTAACACCGGTGCTCTCACCGCCTCCATGGCCTGCTCGCTGCTCTTGCAGCGCTGGACATGCGATGGCACGCCCACCCAGGTTTTGTGGCTCCCGGTGTTTTCTTTTCAGTGGGAAACGGGTCCAAATGGCTCTTTGCGTGTTTAAGGTTGCAGACCCCCAATCTAAGAGGTTGTATGGCAGAGGACAGCTTTCGTGATGTATCGTGAGTGCAGTGTCCTTTGCCTTCGTTCCTGGTGTTTCTCAATCTCGGTTGTTTGAAGAGGTGTGGACTTCAATTATTTTATTTATTTTATTTTATTTTATTTTATTAGATTTATATACCGCCCTACTCCCGCAGGACTCAGGGTGGTGAACAGCCAGATAAAACACATAAATTACAAAAACAGTATAAAATCTGATTTATCTGATTGGCCGGTGACAATTTAAACAACCCTAATGTTTTAAGACAAATTTAAAATTCATCGTTTGAATTAAAAAGGAAAAGCTGGGGAATTCTGGGAGTTGGAAGTCCACACCTCTCCAATTATCCAGGGTTGAGAAGCAGTGATGTAGCATGTGGCAGTTTGACCTATTCAGGACATTTTTCTCTCTCTTTACAACTGTGAGCAGCCTGCCTCCTCCAACCCATCCTTCTCTCTCCCTTCCTCCAGCTCTGCCTACGTCTCCTACGGTGGCCTCCTCATGAGACTCCAGGGAGATGCCAACAACTTGCACGGCTTTGAAGTGGATTCAAGGGTCTACCTCCTGATGAAGAAATTAGCCTTCTGAGCAGCTTCTGCCACCAGACGGGTTGGAGGCTCGATTAAGCAGCTTGGGACATTTCAGAAAATAACATCTGTTGCTTCCTCTGCTTCCCTTCAGAAGCGTTTGGAGCAAAGCTTGGCAACGAATTAGAAGCACCCTTCTTGATGTTCTCCACCGTCTTTAGCAGCCACAACCGGGACAATTTTTCTCCACGCCATTTTCCCAGGGCCCTTTGCCGTTAGGAAGAAGCAGCCAGGCTACATGGCAGCATTTCTTATGAAGCTGAAGAGTAGAATATTTCCTGGTGCCGGAAACGATATTGCTTTTGATGAAGTGATCTGTTTTACGGGGCATTTTTCCACAAAGGCAACACTACTATTTCTGGTAAACTGGGCCCCTTTGGTCAAAAAAAAAACCACCACAGAGCAAAAGAAGTTAGCTCCTGCGTCAAACTCCTTACAGGTAATCGTTACTCCTTTTTTAAAAAAAACATCAAATAAATATTTTTTATGGATTTTTATGGTTGTCTGGGCTGTGTACAGGAAGGAACGTCTGTATCTCTTTGATTAACATAGTTAATCAGTCCGGAGTGCAAAGCTTCCACCACCTCTCCCAATTTTATGTTGATCCTCTGGAACCGGGATGGCAAACCCATGACACATGGGCCACAGGTGGCACGCAGAACCATATCTGTGGGCACACAAGCGTTGCCCTAGCTCAGCACCAGTGCGCATGTGCGCACCGGCCACCTGATTTTTGGACCTTCCGGGCCCACCGGAAGTCGGGAAATGGCCCATTTCCAACCTCTGGAGGGCGTCCGGGGTGGGCCGTGGGGAAGGCTGTTTTCGCCCTCCCCAGGCTCCAAGAAAGCCTCTGGAGGCTGGGGAGGGCAAAAAACAGGCCTACCGTGCCCACCATGCCATCATATGCCATCAAGTGGGGGTCGTGCAGGGGGGTCGCACACGCATGCGCGGCGGCGGGGGGACGGCATTGAATTATGGATGTCGGCACGCATGCACGTAACCCCCTGCGCTCCCCCCCCACTTTTGGCACACTACAGCAAAAAGGTTAGCCATCACTGCTATAGAAGGACCCAGAAGGCAACTTGGGTGCCCTCTGGATGCTTGGGACCTCTATGTAGAGGTGGGTTTCAGCAGGTTCTGACCAGTTCTGGAGAACCGGGAGCAGAAATTTTGAGTAGTTCGGAGAACCAGTAGTAAAAATTCTGACTGGCCCCACCCCCATCTATTCTCTACCTCCCAAATCCCAGCTGATTAGGAGGAAATGAGGATTTTGCAGTATCCTTCCCCCGGAGTGAGGTGGGAATGGAGATTTTACAGTATCCTTCCCCTGCCACACCCATCAAGCCATGCCACGCCCACTAAGCTACACCCACAGAACCGGTAGTAAAAAAATTTGAAACCCATCACTGTTTTTGGCCTGCAGAGTGCTTCTGGGGGTCTGGAAGGGTGAAAATGCAACGCACGGAGGGCTTGGGAGCCCAAAAACACCCGTATTCGGTCTATAAGACGCACCTAAATTTTCACCCACTTTCAGGGGTGAAAGTCTGAAAAATACGGTAATATGCCATATTATATAGAGAGAGATGCTGTATTACAGGTAATCCTCAATTTACGACTGAGCCCCCAATTTTGGTCGTATGTCAATGATGGTCCAAAGAGTGCATCACCATATGGCCATGCCTGATTTTGCAACATTTTTGTGGCGGTCATTCAGTGAATGCCACAGTTGTTAAGTGAACCCATTGTTTGCTAGGGGATGGATTTTTTTCAGAAAAATACCAGTTTCTGGCCAAAAAAAATTATGTCGTAAATCATAGTCTACGATTGTGGGGTGCTGCAAACGTAAATGCAGGCTACTTGCCGAGTACCCATAATGTGGTAATGTGACCTTGGAGTGCATCTGGGCATCAGAACACTGAATTCATGTCGTTGATCCCATTATAATGATATAATGATTTCAGTATTTGAGAGGCTGCCACAAAGAAGAGGGGGGTCAACTTTTTCTCCAAAGCACCAGAAGGCAAGACAAGAAACAATGGATGGAAACTAATCAAGGAGAGAAGCAACCTGGGATTAAGGAGAAACTTCCTAACAGTGAGGCCAATTCACCAGTGGAACAGAAGTTGCCTTCAGAAGTTGTAGATGCTTCATCACTGGAGGTTTTTAATAAGAGAGTGGACAGCCATCTGTCTGAAATGGTATACGGTCTCCTGCTTGAGCAGGGGGCTGGACTAGAAGACCTCCAAGGTCCCTTCCAGCTCTATTCTATTGATCCCATTTTGGAGGTCTGTTGGAACTTCAAACGGTCGCTAAGCAATCGGTCATAAGTCAAGGACTACCTGTACAGAAAGCTGGTTTATGATCTTTGTACATAAGCAAGAAAAGGGCTAAGCTTGACAACACAAGCCGATAATTCTCCCCAAGCGTTTTCCAATATGTATGACTGGCCAAAGCAGCGATAAGAGTTCAGTACCCCATTTATCCTACCAGGTCTTGTTGTGCTAGTTAAATATATATCCCATCATAGTTTTTTTTAAAAAAAAAAAACTGAATAAGATCATTATTCCTGTAATGAATTACATAATCATGTAATGGCAATAATTAGCAGGTTTCATTCCTTCCTTATAGATTTTCTGACTGATACCTGGTTGGGATGTCAGAATTATAAGCTTAGAAACACCTGTAGCTGAATTGTATTTACTTTCCGTCCTGATTTATCGTATTTTTTGGAGTATAAGACTCACCTTTTTCCCTCCTAAAAGGGGATGAAAATTTAGGTACATCTTATACACCAAATGTAGTCCCGCCCACTCACTGGCCCCCACCCTTTGGCCTCTGCCTCCCAGCAGTTTACCTCCTTGCAGAAAGCAGCAAGAAGAAACAGCTCCCTTTCAGCTTCAGCACAGCCTAATTAGCAGAAGTTGATTGAATCAGCCTCCTAACTCTCAGCTGTCTTGCGTGGGCCTCTGCTGCTTGCTGCAAGGAGGTAAATTGCTGGGAGCAGATTTTTTTTTCTTGTGCTAATCAAGCTATGCTGAAAATGAAACTGAAAGTAAAGTAGGCTGTTTGCTGTGTGCTGCAAGGAGGCAAAATTGCTGGGAGGCAGAGGCAGATTTCTTCTTCTTGTTTTCCTCACCAAAAAAAGGTAGGTGTGTCTTATACTCCAAAAAATACAGTACTTAGAGTTCCAAGCACAGCTTTGCAGTAGAGGAAGACAACTGGAGCAGTTTTGGATATTTTGCCCCAAATTACCCGAATAAGCCATGGTTCCTTAATCCAAGGGTCTCCAAGCTTGGAAACATTTAAGACTGGTGGACTTCAACTTCCAGAATTCCTCAGCCAGCCATAGTGGCTGGGGAATTCTGGGAATTGAAGTCCACCAGTCTTAAAAGTTGCCAGTTTTAGAGAGCCCTACCTTAATCAGAAAACGCTCGGCTGCTCTTTTCTTCCGCCACCCCCCCCCTCCTGGCAGCTTCTTGATATAAAGTGAGGACATCCAAGCAAACATTTTGCCGATTTCTCAAATCCGTCGATCCCTCCAAATGGCATTGCCTAGACGTGGTATTCATAGACAGTTTATTAAAACGGGGTCCACAGACAGGAAAGTAGATCTGGAATTTATCTGGGCTTAGTAGCATGCCAGGAGATGTTCTAGGTCAGTGGTCTCCATCCTTGGTGGCCCAGCGGGGTGTAAGGGGGAGAACTAGCCCACCAGTTGTGCGCATGCATGTACCGGCCAGCCTTTCGGGCGGCCCAATAGTGAGCCAGGGGTTGTGGAGCCCTACTCTAGGTTTCAATTCTGGTCCTTGGAAAAAACCCCAGTATATACATACCCACTAAGAAATGGTTAAATCCTAGGTCATGGCTGCAAAAAAAATATATTTAAGGGGGCCGTGTAGAGTCTCTATTGCAAAGCTCAGAATATCTTCTTTGTCCTTAATGACTAATTAATAAGATAACCACCTCCATTATGAAGAAGTTGGGTTTACACAAGATAAGTTATGGAGAGCAATGGGGTCGCTCCGAGGAACATGGGCCAGTCCTGGGGGCTGGGGAGAGCTCGGATGAGGGCTCTGCGTCAGAGGCAGAGAAGGAGCTAGACAGCAGTGAGAGAGAGGAGCAGCTGGAGCCTGTTCCCAGTGTGCGCATGTGCAGAGCTGCCAGAAAACAAGAACAACTAAGAAAGCAGGGTCGACTTGGAAGTAACGCCACACCTTGGAGATGATTGGCCCCTCCCATAGGAAACAAAAGAGGAGCGAACGGGGAGTGGGCTTTTGCAGGAAAGAGTTCGTGAGCCTAGGTCAGCACAGCTCCGCCGATTCTGACTCGATGGCCCAGAATCGATCGAGCAAGTTGAGTTGAATGTCCTCATCTTTTCCACCGAGTTTCCGTAGAGTTCATTGGCGCTGCTTATTCCAGGAGAACGCCGACCGGGGTGACACGAGAAAGATGGTGAGGCTTGGGTTCCTTTTTTGGGGGGAGGGTGTAGAGCCAGACTTTTGCCCAACTCTATAAGCCTCGAGTTTGGGGGGGTTTTTTTGCAAGCAGCTGAAGCAAGCTGGGTACGAAATGCAGAGAGTTGGGATCTCCAGGGTTAACACAACGCCCCCTCTTCCTTTTTCTCCCCCACCTTTTAGCACCAGCCCTCCCCACATTGAGGGCTTGGTCAGCCCTGTTCTTCCACCCCAGCGATGCCTTTTTTTTTTTCCCCACTTCCACTTGTAGATGTCTCTTGCCAGCCCACCTGCAGGATGATTCAGTGCCCGCTTGATGTGACCAGGGTGTGCTAAGGAGGAAAGGCAATCCCAGGTGAATGGTCCTCCTCAGCACAAGAGTCTTTCCGGAGGTCATAGAACAAGAAGTTCAATTTTCCTTGCAAAAGCTGTACGTAGGTCCAGAAGATCGTCCTAAGATTCCTCGTCGAAATCAGTTTGGGGACGTTTTCTGGCTGTGTAGTTACGCTGTGTTCCTAGGGCAAGAGAAAAAACCAGTCAACTGCCTGCTAAGCAAACTTCACGCAGTTAGAAGGTGCTCTTGACCAGAGGTGAGCAACTGTGGCCCTTTTACAACCTGTGGACTTCAACTCCCAGAATTCCTCAGCCAGCATGCTAGGATTCACCCATCTTTTAAAGTAGCCAAGTTTGGAAAACGCTACAGGTAGTCCCATTCGTTTAGTGACCGTTTAGAAAGTTAACGGCGCCGGAAAGAGTGTCTTATGACCGTTCATTTCAGTTCTTATACTAACCGAACAACTGCATTCACTTAACCACCGTGGCAAGAAAGGTGGTTAAAAAGGGGGCAAAACTCACTGAAGAATTGTCTCGCTTGGCAATGGAAATTTTAGACTGAATTGTGGCCGTGAGTTTAGGGCAGTGATGGGATTCAGCCAATTCGCACCTATTCGGGAGAACCGGTGGTTAACTTTCTAAGCAGTTCGGAGAACTGATTGTTGGAAGAAATATTTCTCCCCCCCCCCCCACTTTACAGGACTAATCCTGTAAGGAAGGCAGGAAGGAAACATTCTGGTGGTGTTTCTAGCCTAATCTTTATTGCCCTGCTTACAGAAACTGCCTCTCTGGTTAACCCTTATTACATTGTAACAGCTAAGGCGAAACGCCCATCGACGTGAGTAATGTTGAGTTGACCACGCCCACATGGTCATATGACCAAGCCACGCCTACCCAGCTGGTCATTAGGGCAGAGAACCGGTTGTTAAATTATTTGAATCCCACCACTGGTTGAGGGTACCACCTGTAGTAGCAGTTGAGGGTAGGAAAGAATATCATGAACAAGGACATACATTCAATTTTGCAGCCCTACCAAGATTGTTGGACGAGCAGGTCCAAAAACAGCCAGGGAAGTGATAGAAGCCTGGGAAACAGGTCCATCGTCAGTCAATAGGGATGCTGATTTACTACCAACCTATCAAGAACTTAGAAGGGAAGGGCTGGGCAGTACAAACAAACAAAAGCTAATGACTTAAAAGCCCGTCACCAACACACCCCAATCAACATCTAAAAAGCCACTTACAACAGGCACTATAAATATCACACACACAACAGCACACACTTTGCTAGGGAGTAGTTCCCTGAGGATGGGCTCCAGCATGAGTCCGAAAGCTCGGACGATTAAACCGCTAATCCCGGTTTATTGGATCCTGCAACATTATCCTGGGACATGTATATTTGCCTTCATTTGTGAATATCATGGTTGCTTATAAATGTTAAGCCAGTTGTAGGGCAAACATAGAGGGATATGGTGGCTCAGTGGTGAAGACGATGGGCTTGTTGATCGAAAGGTCGGCAGTTCAGCAGTTCGAGTCCCTAGTGCCGCATAACAGGGTGAGCTCCCGTGACTTGTCCCAGCTTCTGCCAACCTAGCAGTTCGAAAGCACGTAAAAAATGCAAGTAGAAAAATAGGGACCACCTTTGATGGGAAGGTAAGAATGTTCCGTGCGCCTTTGGCGTTGAGTCATGCCGGCCACATGACCACGGAGACGTCTTCGGACAGCGCTGGCTCTTCGGCTTTGAAACGGAGATGAGCACTGCCCCCTAGAGTCAGGAACGACTAGCACATATGTGCGAGGGGAACTTTTACCTTTTTTTTTAGGGCAAACATTGCAATGCTGTTACCCATTACAACTATACAACCAGCATTTTAAACAATCTGCATTTTAACCAACTGCGTTGCCCAAACCGGACCCTGATGGGTTAGTGAAAATTAGATACATTCAATAGCCAGGTTATGAGTGTCATTGTGCCAACAGGGAACAGTTTCTGAATCCGGCAACATATAAACACAATAAATGCAGGTAGTCCTCACTTAATGACTGCCCTGTTTTGGTAACCAAAGTTCAGGACTGCAGAAAAAAAGTCACTGCAAATCTCAATCCCATTTAATGACCATGGGTGATTTGCTTAATGACCGACTAGAAACGAGGTCATAAATCCATCATATGTTATGTGATACCTCAATAACTGACTTAGAATAACTTTATTGCCATTTTGAATGTACCAATCAACATACATTAACATGAAATTTTGTTGCCTAGAGCTCTCAAAGGGTCACCACCTCCAATATACACTACATAAACATGACATAAATATAAATAAATGAATAAAGTATGCATATGCTGCATCATTTAGTGACGAGTTGCCAGTGCTGATCATTCAAACGAGGACTTACTTTGTGAATGCAAATGTAGTCTAGGAAAAGAAAATACAGTAGTGGCTAAAATTGTGGAAATGTGGTATTTTCTAAAACTAGCTAATAACACCACTTTTTTTGGGGGAGTAGTACCATACAATTATATATCAACGGAAAGATAATTTAATCAAGAATGTAATGCAATAACACTTATGAAGGATTTGCTATTAGAGTAGCAGTTACAGTATAAAGAAGAAAAGTGAAACATGGAAAAAACAAATACAAAAATTATCACCATATCAGTTAATACTTAATTGGGTAATCTTAGGGCCTTACAAGGTCTTCCCATGGAGTGAACCAAGTCTTTTAGGTCTGCAGCTGTTCTAATGTGAAACCAAGATTGAATGATGGCTTCGATTAACTGGGTTTTATTGCTGGGTCGCTTCTGACTAACACATTTCTTTCGTCGGCTCCATAGATTTTCAATTGGGTTAAGGTCTGGGTTATTCCCAGGCCATTCCAGCAGTGGAAAATGATTATTTTGAAACTCCAAACAAAGTTGTGTTATTAGCCATCAACCCTCAAAAATTCAAAACCCAAAAGGTTTCCACAATTTTAGCCACTACTGTACTGTACACTTCTAAAACAGCCCAGCTTCAGGGAGCTGATAAGGTGCCTTTGATGGTGAGAAAAGCATCCAAGATTTGCTCAAATTCTTGTCGTATCCTATGTTTATACCAAGAGCATTCACTGCCTCCCCATTATCTTTTCGTGCCAACAAATGTCCACCACTACTACAGTATGCTGTATATATATCAACCCTTCACACCTTAGAACGTTTCTCTTCTCCAGAATCTCAACTCTTTCATCTCTCTGTGACTTTCTTCCCTTTCATCTCCACTCATTCTATCATTAAACAGTTCAGGAGATGTCACGCATTCTTCCTGTTCAATGTTAACTCATTAGCCGCTATCCAATTTACTTTCAGGCATGGTTTATTTTAGCCAGATGCCACTATTCATGCATTTATCGAACACCGATGACTCCGTGTTTTCGCTTTCCATAATTCTCTACATCCTCTAAATCAGGGGTGTGAAACTCAAGGCCCGTGGGCCGGATCCGGCTTGTGGGGGTGCTTAGATCTGGCCCGTGGGGCTGCCCTACAAACAGCAAAGGATCAGCCCTCGGTGCCTCTGCCAGCAAAAATGGAGTTCAGGAGGGCCGCGTGTGCAGACACGCACCCCGAGCTCCGTTTTTGCTGGCAGAGGGCTAGCAAAAGAAACTAAAAACAAAAGAAGAGGAGAAATGTTTCCCCGTTTGCATTTGAGCATGCAAGAAGGGACAGGAAAGGAGAAAGGCAAAGAGGAAAGACAAAGAAAAAGATGGGAAGAGAGCAAAGAAGGAAAAATAAGGAAAGAGGTGAAGGAGGATGAAAGAAAGAAGAGGGAAGGAAAAAGAAAAGGAAGGGAAGAGAAGGAAAGAAAAAAGGAAAGGAAAAGAAGGGAAAGGAAAGGAAAGGAAAGGAAAGGAAAGGAAAGGAAAGGAAAGGAAAGAAGGAAAGGAAAGGAAAGGAAAGGAAAGGAAAGGAAAGGAAAGGAAAGGAAAGGAAAGGAAAGGAAAGGAAAGGAAAGGAAAGGAAAGGAAAGGAAAGGAAAGGAAAGGAAAGGAAAGGAAAGGAAAGAAAGGAAAGGAAAGGAAGAATATAATGAGAGGGAGGAAGGCAGGGGTCAGCAACCTGCGGCTCCGGAGCCGCATGCGGCTCTTTGGGCTCTCTGCTTTGGCTCCCTATCAGATGATCCCACCACTGGCTGGCCCCGCCCCTCACCCTCCCCTCCCCTTCGAGTCACTCCTCGCCTGGCCTGAGAAGGTAAGGGCAACGGCGGGGGATGGAGAAGAGGCCAGGGCAGAAACAGATACAGAGTGAGGTGGGGGGGGGGGAGAGAGAGACATAGAGAGATAAAGAGGGAGAGGGAGAGAAAGGGGGGAGAGAGATATGTCAAAAGGATTTTGTGGTTCCCGGTGTTTTATAGCAACTGGTTCTCTGCCCTAATGATCGCCTGGGTAGGCGTGGCTAGGGGGGTCATGTGACCAGTGGGAGTGAGTGACATTGAGTTGGCCACACCCACCCAGGTTTTGTGGCTCCCGGTGTTTTCTTTTCTGAGGGAAACGGGTCCAAATGGCTCTTTTGAGTATTTAAGGTTGCAGACCCCTGGGCTAAGGGAAGTCCTGCCTTAGCACTTAGCCACCACAGGTGCCCCCCCCTCCGATACAAGTGACGTCGAGCTGGCCATGCCTACCACAGCCACGCCCATCTCCCCACCCCACCCCCGAGGTCAAACACAACCCTGATGCGGTCCTCAATGAAATCCAGTTTGACATCCCTGCTCTAAATCCATATAGAATTACATCTTTCTCAGTTCAGAGACTTCGCATGATGCTGTGGCTTCTTCAGAGACCCCCCACTCCCATCCCCACAAATTCTGGGATTGGCTCACCTGCCCTTGGAAGTTTCTTAAGTGCAGAAGGAAGAAGTTGACCTTCTCATAAAGCTGCTGAAGACGTACCAGGATGCAGGTCTCGTTCGTCGATCGCTGGGCCACGGCTATGCCATCCATCAGTTTGACCAACACTTGGTGAATTTCCTGCGTCTTGACTTCATTCTGAAATAGAATCAGTAATTTTGCCATCTCGAGGACACTGTATTTCAACCTTAGCAAATTTAAGAGGTGTGGACTTCAACTCCCAGAATTCCCCAGCCAGCAAGGCTGGCTGGGGAATTCTGGGAGTTGAAGTCCACATCTCTTAAAAGGTGTCAAGATGAGAAACACTGCTGTATTTACTAGGGTGGGACCAGAATTGGGTTTTTTTTCTTAAAATTTAAGGGGTAACACTCATCATTTTAGCTGCAGTGCCATTAGCCTCCTTGTTTTATATTGCAGAATTTCAGCACCCCCAAAAATAATCAGTAATCCCTATAAACTATAGTCAAATGTCATGCTTAACTACCACACTCGTCGTTACCCTCCAAGGTAGACCAGACTAGGAAACCAAAGTTATGCATCCTAATGTTACTTTTATTATAAGTTATAAAGCTTGTAAGTCTGAATGCATCTTCACTCTCTCACCCTTTATCCTTATGAGAACTAGGGAAGGTCTCTTCTCAGCTGTTTAGTCAGATTACCATTCTGTCCCAGACTCAAACTTCTTTTACCCGAAGGTTATCTTCATTAGAACTTTTCCTACTGTTCCTCAAGGTTATTTCTTCTTCCTATTATAGTTGTGTACATGTACTTCTGTTTCCCAACCTGGCAACTTTATGTTCTGACCTAGGCCTCCTGAGTCAGTAAAACACACAAGTAGTCCCAAAAACCTGTTTTATTTTTAACAGCTGTGAATTCTGTTCATTCACAGATGAGTCCCAAATAGTTGTAAAGAGTCCTTCGGGATAAGGCTGATAATCACCCACCTTTATCTCCCTTGACACGCTGCCAAAGACCTAATTGGCAAAGCCATACGGAGTCCAGAATCAAACAGAGCTTCAGGCTTTAAACTGCACAGAATTAACAACGTTGCTTCCTGCAAAGGCTCATGTCCCTTTGCTCCTCTTTTATGTCTTATGGGAGGAAAAATCATTTCCTGGCCTTACTCCCAAGTCGTCCCTTTTGCTTTAGCTGCTCTTGCCTTCTGGCAGCTCTGCGCATGCGCGCACTGGGAACAGGCTCCCCCTGTTCCTCTGCATTGCTGAGGTCTGACTCTGGAGGCTCTGGAGTCCGCTCATCGCTCCCAGATGGCCCTGGCCCCATCTCTCTGCCGGAAATATAAGGTGATCAATCGTCCTCCTTTAGGGAGGACAGTCCTTCTTTTGTAAGTTCTGTCCTCTCTTGAAAAGTGTCCTCCTACATGTCTTCCTTTTCGATATTTGAAGACTATCTGTAAATCTCCATATTCGATCGATGCCGATCCGATCCATTGAGTGTGATGTGACGTATTTGTCTGTGACGTGACGATTCATCAAGGCTCGGTACAGTGCGGCGAGACGCGATTATGAGACGCATGCGCTCCGCACAGGAGAATTGTTTTGAGAGAGTGAGCCGCGCACAAGTGGCTTTGTTTACTTCTTACCAAAACACGACACGGCACACATGCACATGTCCTCCTTCTCATTGTAAAAAAGTTGGTCACCTTAGGAAATGACCCATTTCCGGACTTCTGGTAGGCCCATTTTTCGCCCTCAGAGAGCTAACAAACAGATGAGTGCAAAGGATATAAATCCTTCCATTCCCACCATTCCATCAGAACTGAAGAAGCTTCTTGGATGAGAAGTGAAATGTTTTCAAGGAAAAACAAAAAAACAAAAAAAGGCAGTTTGCCTGTTGGAAAAACACCTTTGCGGCCCAGACAGTGAAGCCCAAAGAACCATGACAGCCTACAATACTCACCGTCTTTGTTTTCCACACCCTGAGGCTCAACCCCACCAAGGGTAAATGCACAGGTTCCAGAAGCAAAGGAAGTTCTTCGCATTGGCTCTGCAGAGACAGGACAAAAGCAGAAGAAAATCAACTCGAGGCTGGCTAACTTTCACTTTTGCCTTTCACTGACATCCTTTCCAGGAAACAGAAACGGGAATATTCTTCTTAGAAATGCCAATATTATTATGGGGACTAAATTGTACAATGAACGGTTATTGGAAGTGTAGGAAGTTAGCACCCACTCCTCTCCTAGGAAAATGAGATATTTTAGGAAATATTTAAAAGGGCAGAATATTTCCCCTAAAAGGGAGGCAGAAACTCAGCTCCCCACCTTTGTCAATGGGCCATTAAGGCATGGGCCAGTCTATTCTACATAACAAAGATCTACTTCCTTCAGGCAGAGCCATAGTAGGAATTGCCCAAAGCCCTTTCATTACATCATCATCACCTAGCAAGAGTCAACCAAGCCTGGGACTCACTCAAAAGACAACCTACAAAGTTACCCCCGGGTGCACGGCCCCATGGGAGTCTGACAACCAATCGGAACGCAAGCTCAAATTCAAAGCCCAACAGAGGGTATAAAACCCAGGCACTCTCAGCATCTCTGCCCATTTTTTCTGCCCAGGATCTCAAGCCATGTGATCCTGTTCACCCATAAACCTTCTTTCCATGCAACTTCCATGAATCCAGTGTCTTTTTCCCCACTTGGAACTGAACGCAGAAGGATATTTCTTCCAACAGAAGTATGAACGTCTAGTCTAATGAAGAGAAGAACTAGGGGTGACGTGACATCAGGGCTCCAATATTTGAGAGGCTGTCACAGAGAAGAATGGAGGGTCAACCTCTTCTCCAAGCAACGTGAAAGCAGGACAAGAAATAACAGTTGGAAACTAAGAAGTGACAACAATTAACCAGTGGAACAACTGGCCTCCAGAAGTTGTGGGTGCTCCATCATTGGAGGTTTTTAAAGAAGAGATTGGACAACCATTTGTCCAGGATGGTATAAGGCAGGCGTATCAAACTCGATTTCATTGAGGGCCGCATCAGGATTGTGTTTGACCTCGGGGCGGGGGGGGGGGACGTGGCCAGGACGGGCGTGACAAGCTCAATGTCACTCATTGAGGCTCTGTTTTTGGCCGTGACGGCCTCCTGCAGCCCTCTTATCAATGAAAACGGAGCCCAGGAGGCCCTTCCCTTCTCTTCCTTTTCTTCCTTTTTTCCTTCCTTCTTCCTTCTCCTTTTTTCTTCCTTCCCCTCTTTCCTTATCTTTTCCTTCCTTGCTCTCTTCCCATCTTCCCTTCTTTTTCTTTGTCTTTCCTCTTTCCCTTTCTCCTTTCCTGTCCCTTCTTGCACGCTCAAATGCAAAAGGGGAAAACATTTCTCCTCTTGTTTTGTTTTTACTTTCTTTTGCTAGCCCTCTGCCAGCAAAAACGGAGGTAGGAGTGGTCAAAAACGGAACATGTGCGTGCCCCCCCTTCCCCCGCGAGCTCCTTTTTCACTGGTAGAGGCACTGCGGGCTGGTTTTTCGCTGTTTCCATGGCGGCCCCACAGGCCAGATCTATGCACCCTGTGGGCCTTCAGTTTGATACCCCTGGTATAGGATGGCCTGCCTAAGCAGGGGGTTGGACTAGAAGACCTCCGGGGTCCCTTCCAATTCTGATATTATGTCCCCCAAAGCATGAACTGCCCCCAGAAATTCGTAAAATCTCTGCTCTCCGTGTATTTCGCTGTGCCCTCAAAACCATGTTGTTCCGCCAGGCTGGGCTATCAATATAAAGATTTTAATTGGTTTTAAAGGGGATTTTAAATTTGGGGTTTTATAAATTGGGCCTATTATTTAATAATTTTAATTATTTTTAAATTCTGTCTGTCTTTGTGTTTTTAATTAGGCTGTACACCGCCCTGAGTCCTTGGGGAGAAGGGCAGTATAGAAATAAAATAAAATAATAAAATAAAATAAAATAAAATAAAATAAAATAAAATAAAATAAAATAAAATAAAATAAAATAAAATAAAATAAAATAAAATAAAATAAAATAAAATAAATAAATCTGAAACAGGCTAAGAAGGAGGAACTAGTTCTCCTCGAACTCAGCGCAGCTGGGACAGACCAACAGGTGTTTTCTCACCAACGTTTCCTCCATTTCCACAGCTTCAGCCACGTATTTCTGGATCAGTCGCCTGTCACATACGAGCTCCGTGGGCCACATCCCCGAGAGTCTCATCTGGAACAGGAATACAACGAAGACCAGCAGCCCTGGAGGAGACAACCAGAGAAGGACTCACTGACTATCTTCTGCTAGAGTTTTGATGATGGGCACTCTCACAAAATGGAAATGCTTCCCTGATTCTACAAGTAGCTAAAATCTACCGATGCAACCAGACAAAAGCTTACATTGTATATTCACATGCAAAAGGTTGTGAGAGGGAATCCGCCCTCCTACCCCGTCAAATGTGAACGTAAAGCCAGAGCCCTATATTTTAAATACAATATCATTTCATTTCGCAGGAATTCAGTCCGCGCTCTTCCAAACATCTAGT
This sequence comes from Pituophis catenifer annectens, assembly GCF_029215685.1. Classification (NCBI taxonomy): domain Eukaryota; kingdom Metazoa; phylum Chordata; class Lepidosauria; order Squamata; family Colubridae; genus Pituophis; species Pituophis catenifer. The sequence goes on along the minus strand of NW_027256886.1, from coordinate 5,793,442 downwards.
CTTCAATTTTGCTCATTGCTGAGTCAGATGCATCTAGTTTCAAACCCAAAAGGCAGTTTGGTTACCAGTTTCGTAATCCTCGTGACTCTTCACTCAGCCTGGGATAATGGATACTGTAGTTTGGGAGGCAAGGCCACAAAAATCTCCTTGATCATTCAGGAAGTGGTCAAAAAAGTCAAAATGGCGGCCACAACAACAATACAACCAAAGCTTTGCCTGTGGTTTCTCTGCATGCGAGAAAACAGGAAGAGCTTCTAATACAGTTAGTCCTCAACTTACAACCATTTGTTTTAGGGACCGTTCGAAGTTACAACGGCACTGAAAAAAAGTGACTTATGGTCAGTTTTCACACTTACGACCATTGGAGCATCGCCATCATGGTCATGTGATCAATGCTTGTCAACTGGCTTTTTGCGACCTTCTGACAAGCAAAGTCAATGAGGAAGCCAGATTCACTTAACGGCCGCCTTATTAATTTAACGACAGCAAAGATTCGCTTCACACCCGTGTCAAGAAAGGTCGTAAAAATGGGGGGGCAAAAATCCTGTCTCGCTTAGCAACAGAAATTCCGGGCTCAATTGTGGTCGTAAATTGAGGACTTGTATATCGTTGAGGCCTCTGTCTTGATGTTTTTTGACCACCCTCCCGCTGAAACCCCTGCAAAGCAGTTGGACTTCAACCTCCATCATCCCCAGCTGAGGTGGCTTCATTAACAGGATCCCATCTTTAGCCAAGCTGAATTGCAGATTCCTAATTCTAACCCCAAACCTAATTATCTCTAAATTATAGACAGAATCCCTCCTCATTTGGAAACTTCCTATAAAGAGTTAACATTCAGTCTTTTTTTTTTTTTATTTGATTTATATACCGCCCTTCTCCGGAGACTCAGGGCGGCTTACAATGCGTTAAGCAATAGCCTTCATTCTTTTGTATATTTATACAAAGTCAGCTTATTGCCCCCACAAACTGGGTCCTCATTTCACCTACCTTAGAAAGGATGGAAGGCTGAGTCAACCTTGAGCCTGGTGAGATTCGAACCTGCAGTAATTGCAGTCTTGGTGGTGGGGGAGGGTATTCTTCCCCAGACCTCATCCTAGGTTGTTGCCACCTAGCCTCAGCTCATGTGCAGAGTGCCTTTCCCCTCGCATGCTACTTTTTCCAAGAAACAGCCCATTCCAGTCCTTCCATTTGGGCTCCTGTCCTTCCCTCCTTCCCTAATTCATTTTGGTGTCAATCAAGGAGAATATTTGTGGCCCCGGGTTGAAAACGAGGGATCCTTGGTGCTTTCCTTGCAGACCTTTCTTTTTCTTTTTTTTTTAAAGTTTTTTATTTTGAATACATTAAAACAAGACACAAACACACAAGATTTATATACCTATCACTTTTTCCTACAGCTATTTCGAAGCGATCCTTTCTTGCTGTTTACTTCTATTTACACATATTTTAACTTCGTCTTATTCGACAATTGTTTTCCATCTTTCTATCTTTCGTCTGCACTGTACCTTGATCTTCAACCTTTTCCCCCCCCTCCTTTATTCCTCTTCCTCATTTTTCCTCTTCTCCAACCATTCATACCATCTACACCACCACTTTGTAATATTCTGTATCCTCTTTCTCCTTGAGTTCTTTTTGTTAATTTGTCCATCTCTGCACATTCTAAAAATTTTTCTAATTACATCTTCTTCTCACAGTGGGTTTTCCTTCTTCCAACTTTGCGCATAGACGATGCGGGCTGCTGTCAGGATATGTAATATTAAATAATGTATTTCCTTGGTAGAGTTTTCTATGGAAATCCCTAGTAGAAACTGCTCAGGATCTCTCTCTTGATTGAATTCTGAATTATTTCCTCTATCCACTTTTTAACCTTCGCCCAGAATTTCTTTGCCACTGCAGACCTTCCATTACCCAAACTAGGTAACCTCATCAGTGCCACTGAAACAACGCCTGCCACAAAACAACCACGTTCGGAGACCACCAAAGATCCCTGACTTCGGGATGTCCTGCCCTGCCCTCTCCTGCCAGGCTGGCACTCACGGTTCAACTCCATGCCCCCCTGTCCATCTGGTCACCTCCTCGCTCCGCTGGGGGACAACAGCTGCTCTCCAGCTCCTGCCCGGCATCCATTGAAGATCACGCTTGATCACGCAACCCAGTGAGGCTGCAGCAGGGCAGCGCACGGACGGGAGAGCCCAGAGGTTGCTGGCTTCTCTTGCCAGGCACTTTTGCTACGCAATTCCAGCTTTCCAAGTCAGGGTTGCGTCGCTTCCTGTTGTGTTGCTGCTACTGGTGGTGCTGATGACCTCTGGGCCAAGGCACTAGAGAAGAGAACACGGCCGGCCGTCAGGAAAACTTCTCACTTCCAGATATTTCCGTCTTGGCTCAGAGCTGATGGAGGAAGGCAGCACAGGCTACGGAGCCACGAGAAGCCATGCGCAGGGATCTTGCAAACACGCTCCAACCTCAGGGCTTTGAGGCACCCTATGCAGCCCCCCACCCCACCCACGGCCCTGGAGAAAGAAAGGCAGAGAGATTTGGGGTGCCCGGCACTGCCCCACCTAGTCCTATGGGACATGGGTGTCACTGATGGATGTGATCCCCAAAGCTGGATCTTGACTTTGCTGCCTCTGATTGGGATCTACCAAATCCAGAATGTCTGGAACAGAAAAAACCAAAAGTGTCTTAAAAAGCAAACTTTAAGGTCCCAAAGATGCTTTTTCAGGAGGTAACTGGACTTTCTTTTTTCCTTTTTTTCATCCAGGTTGCTCCTGGTTCCTGCGGTCTGCAGTTTTTTCCTCTGGGAACCCGTTCCTTCTCCCACACCATTCAAAAGGTGTTGGGAGTAGGAATGGAGGGGGGAAATATTGCAGGCTACAGGAACCAGAGGCACTTACTCAGGTGACCCTGAGTTTAGTTAGTTTAGTTTAGTTTATTTGATTTATATACCGCCCTACTCCCGAAGGACTCAGGGCGGTGAACAGCCAAACAATAAAATACATAGATAGAAAAAATTTAAAAACCAGATAAAATCGAATTAAACCATTTTGGCCCAGACAAATTAAAACACCCCAATAATTTAAAAGCAGATTAAAATTTACATATTAAAAAGAGGGAAAAGATTAGGCCAAGCCCGCCTGGTGGAATAAAAAGGTCTTCACAGCGTGGCGGAAGGTGCGCAGATCCGAGATCCTCCGTATCTCCGGGGGGAGCTCGTTCCAGATAGTAGGTGCCCCCACAGAGAAGGCTCTCCCCCTAGGGGCCACCAGTCGACATTGTTTGGCTGACGGCACCCGGAGGAGCCCCTCTCTATGAGAGCGTACTGGCCGGTGAGAGGCTATTGGTGGTAGTAGGCAGTCCCGTAGGTAACCCTGAGGACACAGATAAACCTCCAAGGGCTTCAGCAACCCTCTGAAAGGATGCAAATGAGCAGCTGTCTGCAAGGAATATAAATCCTTCCACTCCCCACTATCCTGTCAGAGCTGAAGAAGCTTCTTGGATGAGAAGTGAAACGTCTTCAAAAGAAAAAACAAGAAAGCCCAATTGCCTCCTGAAAAAGCCCCTTTGGGACAACCATGACCTGGATGACTGAGAATCTCTACAGACTTTCAAACTTTAAGGTGGTTTAAATGAATATCCAGGTGTTTTACTAACTAAACCAATTGAAATATTACAGGTAATCCTCGACTTGGAACCACAATCGAGTCCCAAATTTCTCCTGCTAAGCAAGACAGTTGTTAAGTGAGTTTTGGCCCATTTGGAAGACTTTTCTCGCCACCGTTGTTAAGTGAACCACTGCAGTTCTTAATGTAGTAACACGGTTGTTAAGCGAATCTGGCTTCCCCCTGGACTTTTGCTTGTCACAAAAGGGGATCCCATGATCCCTGAGGCACTGCAGCTGTCATAAATACGAGACACTTGCCAATTTTGATCACATAACCATGGGGATGCTGCAAGGGTTCTCCATGTGAAAAATGATCGTAAGTCATTTTATTTATTTTTTTCGTGCTGTTGCAATTTCGAACGGTCGCTAAATGAATCGTTGTAAGTCGAGGACTATCTGTATTCAAATAAAATCAGATCTCATCGGGGAGATGATTAAGATTTGGCAAGCCCCTCTGCTTTGATTGCTTTATGGGAAAACATCAGAGGTGGGTTTCAGCAGGTTCTGACCAGTTCTGGAGAACCGGTAGCGGAAATTTTGAGTAGTTCGGAGAACCGGTAGTAAAAATTCTGACTGTCCCCACCCCCATTTATTCTCTGCCTCCTGAGTCCCAGCTGATCAGGGGGAAATGGGGATTTTGCAGTAACCTTCCCCTGGATTGGGGAAGGAATGGAGATTTTACAGTATCCTTCCCATGCCATGCCTACCAAGCCACGCCCATCAAGCCATGCCACGCCCATCAAGCCACACCCACAGAACCAGTAGTAAAAAATTTTGAAACCCACCACTGGACAACATATAATGCAAACACCATCAAGCTTGTTTGTAGGACACAAAGGTGCCTTTTCAAGAGGCAACTGGACTGTCTTGTTTTCCTTTGAAGATATTTCGCTTCTCCTCCAAGAAGCTTCTTCAGCTCTGACCGGATGGTGGGGAATGGAAGGATTTATACTCCTTGCAGACAGCTGGTCATTTGCAGCCTTTTAGAGAGTCATTGAGGCCACCTGGAGGTTTATCTGTTGTCTTCAGGGTCACCTGAGTAGTGCAAAGGGGTGTGGAGCCTTCTTGGAACTGTTGAAAGGACTGTGTTGTAGACTGGAGACAGGAGATGTCGTATCCCTCCCCCTCTGTTGAGAGAGGGCTATTCAATTTGGACATAGATGGCCTCTTGGATCCCTCTTTCAACCAACAGTCCTCCCTGTCCAAAATGTGGACTGTGTTGTCTTCAGAATAGAATAGGATAGAATGGAATAAGAATAGAATAGAATAGAATAGAATAGAATAGAATAGAATAGAATAGAATAGAATAGAATAGAATAGAATAGAATAGAATAGAATAGAATAGAATTTTTTATTAGCCAAGTGTGATTGGACACACAAGGAATTTGTCTTGGTGCATACGCTCTCAGAGTACATAAAAGAAAAGATACATTCATCAAGAATCTTAAGGTACTGACATTTTGGTACCTATGGGGGAGTTAAAGAGTAAGGGGGAGTTAAGAGCTTATAGTTAGTTTGTTTATGTTAGATTATGTTTGCTAAATGCAATACCCTGTATTTTGCTCTGGGAAGTCGGGGGGGGGGGAGGGAGAAGGGAATGGGTGGGGGGAGGAGGGGGGGATTTGTTTGTAAAATATTTTAAAACTTTTCAATAAAAAAAAAGAATCTTAAGGTACAACACTTAATGATAGTCATAGGGAACAAATAAGCAATCAGGAAACAATATCAATATAAATCATAGGGATACAAGCAACAAAGCTACAGTCATACAGTCATAAGTGGAAGGAGATGGGTGATAGGAATGATGAGAAGACTAATAGTAATAGTAGTGCAGACTTAGTAAATAGTTTGACAGTGTTGAGGGAATTATTTGTTTAGCAGAGTGATGGCGTTTGGGAAAAAACTGTTCTTGTGTCTAGTTGTTCTGGTGTGCAGTGCCCTATAGCGTCGTTTTGAGGGTAGGAGTTGAAACAGTTTATGTCCAGGATGCGAGGGGTCTGTAGATATTTTCACAGCCCTCTTTTTGACTCGTGCAGTGTACAGGTCCTCAATGGAAGGCAGGTTGGTAGCAACTGTTTTCTCTGCACTTCTGATTATCCTCTGAAGTCTCTGTCTGTCTTGTTAGGTTGCAGAGCCAAACCGGACAGTTATAGAGGTGCAGATGACAGACTCAATCATCCCTCTGTAGAACTGGATCAGCAGAGTTGCCTCTGGAAAAAGCACCTTTGGGATAAGGTGACTGGATGACTGAGAATCTCTACAGACATCTCAAGCTCCTTCTCTGCAGTTGATCCTGTCTAGCAAACACCGATCTCGGTCCTGCTCTGAGACGTAACCGATCTCTGGAAGATCCGGGCTAAAAGGAGTGAAGAAGACCGAGGACTGAAGAGGAAACTGAGTTGCATGGGAGCAAGAAGAAACAATTAATGATAAGGAAGGTCAACCAACTCGGCCCCCGGCACCCTGAAGCTGCCGTAGCTCACGCAGGCAGCTGGGCGCCTGCCAGAATCCCTCCGGATCATGTGAAATGACTTTCCCGCTCATAGTAAAAGCTATAAGTGGGATTTCCGAGCAGGCCAAGGGCTTTGGCGGGAAATCAGCTTCTTCCAGCTGCAGGAAGCTGGTTAAAGGCTTCATTCTTGTGAAGATCTCTGGGAATTAAGACCTAACAGCGTCTACACCATGGGTCTCCAACCTTGGCAACTTTAAGACTTGTGGACTTCAACTCCCAGAATTCCACAAGTCTTAAGTCCACAGCAAACCTTTGCTGGCTGAGGAATTCTGGGAGTTGAAGTCCACAAGTCTTAAAGTTGAAGTCCACAGCAAAGCTTTGCTGGCTGAGGGATTCTGGGAGTTGAAGTCCACAAGTCTTAAAGTTGCCAAGGTTGGAGATCCTTGGTCTCTCTAGAGCAGTGTTTCTCAACCTTGGAAGCTTGAAGATGGGTGGACTTCAACTCCCAGAATCCCCCAGCCAGCGCTGCTGGCTGGGGGATTCTGGGAGTTGAAGTCCACCCATCTTCAAGCTACCAAGGTTGAGAAACACTGCTCTAGACAGATAATTATCAGTTGGCTACTGCAAAGTAGGGAACAGTCTCGTGGCGCTTTAAAAACTGTCAAATCTATTTGGGCCGATGACCAGTTTTCCTTAATCCGGGTCCAGCAGATAGGGAGGAGTTTCATATAGGTAGGTCCTTGACTTACAACCATCCATTTAGTGATCATTCGAAGATACGACGGCACTGAAAAACTGACTTATGATCGTTTTGTAGGCTTCCGACCATTGCAACATCCTTGTGGTCATGTGATCAAAATTAGGATGCAACTGGCTCACATTTATTTTATTTTTAATTTTTAAATTTTATTCATACATTTTTCTTTAACATACATAAGTGCTTAATAAACAGTGTATTGTCTGGGTCAATTTACTTATGGCAAATCTAGACAGCATACTACAGTCCTTGGAGGCCCCAGGCGGAGGGATGGAGTCAATCCACATTGGGAAATAATGGGCTTGATATTGTTCCATTCATTGCAACAATCTCACGTTAATTTAGTGATAAGCACCAAATCAGCATAGCAGTCAGTTACTCCTCTTCCATGGCTATTCCTGTCTTTTATCAGATATAGAGATAGAGGGGAAGAAATGGAGGTAGTGAATGATTTTATTTTCCTGGGCGCCAAGATCACCGCAGATGGGGACTGCAGCCCAGAAATTAAAAGACGCTTGCTCCTGGGGAGTAAAGCCATGGCAAATCTAGACAGCATACTAAAAAGCAGAGACATCACCCTGCCAACAAAAGTGCGTATAGTCAAGGCGATGGTTTTCCCAGTTGCAATGTATGGCTGTGAAAGTTGGACCATAAGGAAGGCCGAGTTCCAAAGAATTGAGGCCTTTGAACTCTGGTGTTGGAGAAGACTCCTGCGAGTTCCTTGGACTGCAAGGCCATCCAACCAGTCAGTCCTAGAGGAGATCAACCCTGACTGCTCTTTAGAAGGCCAGATCCTGAAGATGAAACTCAAATCCTTTGGCCACCTAATGAGAAGGAAGGACTCACTGGAGAAGAGCCTAATGCTGGGAACGATGGAGGGCAAAAGAAGAAGGGGACGGCAGAGAACGAGGTGGCTGGATGGAGTCACTGAAGCAGATGGCGTGAGCTTAAATGGACTCCAGAGGATGGTAGAGGACAGGAAGGCCTGGAGGAAGGTTGTCCATGGGGTTGCGATGGGTCGGACACAACTTTGCAACTAACAACAACAACAATATTAGTAATGATAATATTATTTACTTGTACATAATGGTATTCTTCCAACTTCTAATTTCTACCTGGTAAAACAAACCCCATGTTAAAAACTATTCTGTATCTTCTATATTCTTTATCTTTAATGTTAACCTATCCATTTCCTCACAGTCTCACATTTATGACAATTGTAGTACCCCGGGGTCATGTGATTCCCTTTTGTGACTTTCTGACAAAATCAATGGGAAGCCAGATTCACTTAACAACGTTACTAGCTGAACAACGGCAGCGATTCGCTTAACCAAGGAGCCTGGATAGCTCTGCAAAGGAGCCTGGATAGCTCTGCAGACTAAGCACTGTAATTTAACACCAGCTGTCTGCAATTACTGTAAGTTTGAATCTCACCAGACTCAAGGTTGACTCAGCCTTCCATCCTTTCTAAGGTAGGTAAATTGAGGACCCAGTTTGTGGGGGCAATAAGCTGACTTTGTATAAAATATACAAAAGTATGAAGGCTATTGCTTAACGCATTGTAAGCCGCCCTGAGTCTCCGGAGAAGGGTGGCATATAAATCAAATTAAAAAAAAAAAAACACGGCAAGAAAGCTCGTAAAATAGGGGCAAAGTTCACTTAACAACGGTCTCACTTAGCAACAGAAATGTTGGGCTCAATTGTGGTCGTAAATCGAAGACTGTCTCTACAACTGTTGCAGTATCCTGGGATCGTGTAATCCCTATTTGTAACCTTCCTAGCCGCCTTTTGGAAAACCAGATTCGCTTAATGACGTGATTCACTGAACGACCGCGGGAGAAAAGATTGTAAAATCGGGCACGACTCGCTTAGCAACTGCATCCCTTAGCAAAGGGAGTTAAAAATCCCAATTGTGGTCGTAAATCGAGGACTACCTGTAAACCTGCTCTTACATGGCAAGGGAGCAAAATGTTTAATCTGATTGCAATATCACAGGAAGACAGCAGAGGGCAGCAAAGGAACGTTCTTTTCAAGTGAGGGAACCACTGGAACCAACTTCAAGGAGGGGCATTTTCCTTTCAAAGTGAAAAGTAATCTTGAATAAATTAAGCTCCAATTTGTGAACAGCAATTTCATGAAAAATTGAGGCAAGCGCTCCTTCCTTTAATCATTTCTCATTCTCTCTCTCTTTTTTTTTAATCCTCCAGCTGCTATCCAGTTAGAAAATTGTAACATTCTCCAATCTTACTGATTCCTAGTGTCTCCTGGTGACTTCATGGACATCTATATTATATTATATTAATTTGATTTATATATTATTAATTTGATTTGTATATTATTATTATTATTTGATTTATATTATCAAATATAATATAATATATAATTATATAAATTATATAATATAATATAAATTATAATATAATTTATATTATCAAATATATAATTATCAAATTATCAAATATATATCTAGAGAAGTTTCCTGTATCGAACAGAATAACAGATTTGGAAGGGACCTTGGAGGTCTTCTAGTCCGACCCCCTGCTCAAGCAGGTGACCTTATCCTATTTCAGATAAATGGCTGTCCGATCTCTTCTTAAAAACGTCCAGAGATGGAGCACCCACAACTTCTGGAGGCAAGTTGTTCCACTGGTTAATTGTTCTCACTCTTGAGAACTTTCTCCTTAATTCCAAGCTGCTTCTCACCTTGGTTAGTTTCCATCCATTGTTTCTTGCCCTGCCTTCTGGTGCTTTGGAGAATAGGTTGTCCCCCCTTTTTTTGTGGCAGCCCCTCAAATATTGGACGAGTGCTATAATGTCACCCCTAGTCTTTCTTTTCATTAAACTAGACATACCCAATTCCCGTTCTCCATATATTTTAGCCTCCAGCTCCCTAATCATCTTTGTTGCTCTTTTCTGTCATCTGCACCTCTATAACTGTCTGGTTTGGCTCTGCAACCCAACAAGACAGACACAGACTTCAGAGGATAATTAGAACTGCAGAAAAAACAATGGCTGCCAACCTGCCTTCCATTGAAGACCTGTATACTGCATAAGTCAAAAAGAGGGCTGTGAAAATATTTACAGACCCCTCGCATCCTGGACATAAATTGTTTCAACTCCTACCCTCAAAACGACGCTATAAAGCACTCCACACCAGAACAACTAGACACAAGAACAGTTTTTCCTGGAACGCCATCACTCTGCTAAACAAATAATTCCCTCAACACTGTCAAACTATTGAGTTTCAAACGAAGAACATCGATGGTGCAGCAGACTAAGTGCTCTTAAGTGCTAGCACTTAGCTGCCAGCTGCCTGCAATTAGTGCAAGTTCAAATCTCACCAGGCTCAAGGTTGACTCAGCCTTCCATCCTTTCGAGGTAGGTAAATTGAGGACCCAGATTGTGGGGGCAATAAGGCAGCTTTGTATAGAACAACACTGCTTAGGGGGGGCAAAGCCCTAATAAGCAGGTATATACATAAAAGTATGCAGGTTATTGCTATAATGCATTGTAAGCCGCCCTGAGTCTACGGAGAAGGGCGGCATATAAATTGGACTAATAAAAATTGGACTAATAATATTTACTAAGTCTGCACTATTAATCTTCTCATTGTTCCTATCACTCATCTCCTCCCACTTATGACTGCATGACTGTAACTTTGTTGCTGGTATCCTTAAGATTTATATTGACTGTTTCCTAATATGATTTGATTGCTTATTTGTACCCTATGACTATCATTAAGTGTTGTATCTTACGATTCTTGACAAATGTATCTTTTATTTTATGTACTCCGAGAGCGTATGCACCAAGACAAATTCCTTGTGTGTGTGTCCAATCACACTTGGCCAATAAAGAATTCTATTCATCAGACTATTCATTTTCTGCCCTCTTTCCATAGTCTCTACATCTTTTTTTATAATATGGTTATCAAAACTGGATGCAACATTCTAAGTGTGGCCTTCCTAAGGCTTTATAAATTTGGCACACTCCATCTTCCAAAACTAGGTCTCTCAATTTCAGCAACTATAAAATGTGTGGACTCCAACTCCCAGAATCCCTCAGCCAATGCTGAGCTCTAATTTTTATTATTGGTTAATCTTTAGTGAGATTCACAGCCTTTGAGGCTGGTTAATAGCTCAGCAGCTCGAGCCCTAACCAAGGACCTAGGAACTATTAAGGTATCGTCGGAGGATGTAAGCTGTTCCGAGTAAGGTGGTCTCTTGTAGAGTCAAAATGTTCAAGTCTGGCAAATTTAGAATTTCTAAATAGCGGGGTAGCCCTTTGGGTATTGCTCCAAGGGCTCCAATTACAATCGGGACAACACACGATTTCTTTTTCCACAGTCGCTCAACTTCAATTTGCAAATCCCACTACTTTGTGATTTTTTCTTGCTGCTTATCTTCAATCCGTGCATCACCAGGTATTGCAATGTCAATGAACCATACTTTTTTCTTTTCAACTATTGTTATGTCAGGTGTGTTGTGGACCAAGTGCCTGTCAGTCTGAATCCTAAAGTCCCACAAGATCTTGAGTTTCGCATTCTCTAAAACTTTCTCAACCTGATGTTGAGATATTATTATTTAATATAATAATATAATAATAATTAAATTATTATTATTATTGGTTAATCTTTAGTGAGATTCACAGCCTTTGAGGCTGGTTAATAGCTCAGCAGCTCGAGTCCTAACCAAGGACCTAGGAACTGTTAAGTCTGAATCCTAAAGTCCCACAAGATCTTGAGTTTCTCATTCTCTAAAACTTTCTCAACCTGATGTTCCCAGTGGTTTTTGCTGTACTCAAATCCAAACTTCTGGCACAATTTCCAGTGAATGATCTTAGCAACCCGGTCATGGCATTGTAGGTAGTCAGTTTGTGAAATTTTGCTGCACCCACTGATCAGGTATTATTATTATTATTATTATTATTATTATTATTATTATTATTATTATTATTATTATTATTATTATCATCATTATCATTATCATTATCATTATTATTTACTTTATTCATTACACATGAAACTCAGTCAACTGAACATTCAAAAATGCATCACGAATACCATTGATTGGTGCTAATGGTTGATACAGGTTGCTGCCAGCGTCCTAGGTATCAACCAAGTGCCTTCTTAAGATGTACGATGTTCCAAGTAGCGCAGTTGTTTGCAGTTCCACTGGTGTTATTGCAGGAAGCTGCAATTTGTTGATGTATCTTATAAAATTCTTGGACATGGTCCCAAGTGACAATGGGTATCACTATTACATGTTTCATCCATAGCCGTGTAGCAATATTTCGTGATTTTTTCCAGTTCTTTTTCTTCGACTCTGGCATCTCCTGGTGCCGCGATATCAATAAATTGTATGTTTCGGTTTTCGACAACTGTGGTATCTGGCATGTTGTGTTCCAAGTGACAAACCGTCTGTGTTCGAAAGTCCCACAAGATCTTCACATCATCATCATCATCATCATTATTGTTGTTATTGTTGTTGTTGTTTGAAGAGTGTGTCCAGGAAAGTCACAGAGCCTCCTCAGTAGTTTTGGTTGATCTTGGAAAGCTAAGACCTAAAATAAAAGAAAGAAAGAAAGAAATTCTTAGCTCTTACTTAGCAATAGCCATAACACTTAGACTTATATACCGCTTCATAGTGCTTTTACAGCCCTCTCTAAGTGGTTCACAGAGTCAGCATATTTGCCCCCCAACAATCTGGGTCCTCATTTTACCCACCTCGGAAGGATGGAAGGCTGAGTCAACCTTGAGCCTGATGGGATTTGAACTGCCGAACTGCAGCTAGCGGTCAGCTGAAGTAGCCTGCAGTGCTGCCATTTTCTGAAAGTGGCAATTATAAATGAATAAAACATAGAATAAATTTAATATAGTTGATATCGCTGTTCTCCTCCCCACCCTTCATGGTTTTCAGACTAAAAGAAAAATAATAACATAAATAAAATAATCAAATCAAATAAGTCCTAGCTCCTAACCTCCTGCCATTTTCTGAAAATGGCAGTTATAAAGGACTAAAGCATAGAATAAATTTAATATAGTTTTTTTGTTTTTTGTTTTTTAATTTGATTTATATGCCGCCCTTCTCCGGAGACTCAGGGCGTCTTATAATGCGCTAAGCAATAGCCTTCATTATTTTGTATATTTATACAAAGTCAGCTTATTGCCCCCACAAACTGGGTCCTCATTTAACCTACCTTAGAAAGGATGGAAGGCTGAGTCAACCTTGAGCCTTGGCGAGATTCGAACCTGCAGTAATTGCAGACAGCTGGTCTTAATAATCACTTAATAAGTGATAGTTGATATCACTGTTCTCCTCCCCACCCTTCATGGTTTTCAGGCTAAAAGAAAAATAATAAAGTAAAGTAAAGTAAAGTAAAGTAAAGTAAAGTAAAGTAAAGTAAAGTAAAGTAAAGTAAAGTAAAGTAATAAAATAAAATAAAATAAAATAAAATAAAATAAAATAAAATAAAATAAAATAAAATAAAATAAAATAAAATAAAATAATAAAATAAATAAAATAAAATAAAGTAAAATAAAGTAAAATAAAATAGTCCTAGCTCCTAACCTCCTGCCATTTTCTGAAAATGGCAGTTATAAAGGACTAAAGCATAGAATAAATTTAATATTGTTTATATTGTCTGAAGTGGGATAGGGTCTCCTGCTTGAGAAGGGGGGTTGAATTAGAAGACCTTCCTTCCAATTCTTGTCAGTCTGTCATTATTATTTCTCTCCCCCCCCCCCATGGTTTTCACAGACCAAAAGACCTTTTAAAAAAAGGTTATTCTTAGCTCCTACCCGCCCCCTACCATTTTCTGAAAACCAGAAAATAAATCACATCTTTTCACATCTTATCACCTGTTAATGCCAGCCTCTCAAACTGCAATTAAGGTCCAGCTGCCTCTTCCATCCGAAAGCTGGCAGCTACTTGATTGGCTACTAATTGGCATCACAGCTCCTGGGGAGAAAAGCAAAGACAGCTGTTAATGATCTGGGGGTGGATTGATACCCTCAATTTAACTGGAAGGTGTCAAAATCAAGGTTTCAAGTCCTTGGAGGCCCCAGGCGGAGGAATGGAGTCAATCCACATTGGGGAAAAATGGCCTTGATATTGTTCCATTCATTGCAACAATCTCACGTTAATGTAGTGATAAGCACCAAATCAGCATAGCAGTCAGTTACTCCTCTTCCATGGCTATTCCTGTCTTTTATCAGATATAGAGATAGATGGGGAAGAAATGGAGGTAGTGACCGATTTTATTTTCCTGGGCACCAAGATCACCGCAAATGGGGACTGCAGCCCAGAAATTAAAAGACGCTTGCTCCTGGGGAGGAAAGCCATGGCAAATCTAGACAGCATACTAAAAAGCAGAGACATCACCCTGCCAACAAAAGTGCGTATAGTCAAGGCGATGGTTTTCCCAGTTGCAATGGATGGCTGTGAAAGTTGGAGCATAAGGAAGGCTGAGCGCCAAAGAATTGAGGCCTTTGAACTCTGGTGCTGGAGAAGACTCCTGCGAGTCCCTTGGACTGCAAGACGATCAAACTGGTCAGTCCTAGAGGAGATCAACCCTGACTGCTCTTTAGAAGGCCAGATCCTGAAGATGAAACTCAAATACTTTGGCCACATAATGAGAAGGAAGGACGCACTGGAGAAGAGCCTAATGCTGGGAAAGACTGAGGGCCAAAGAAGAAGGGGACGGCAGAGAACGAGGTGGCTGGATGGAGTCACTGAAGCAGTCGGCGTGAGCTTAAATGGACTCCAGAGAATGGTAGAGGACAGGAAGGCCTGGAGGAACGTTGTCCATGGGGTCGCAATGGGTTGGACATGACTTCACAACTAACAACAACAACAAAAGATATACATATACACATACACACAGGAGCAGTCTGTATGAGAATGCAGGCAAACCCATTTCTGAGATTCACCTGCATCTAGCCATCATTGGAAGCTCCCCTCCCCCCACCTTTTTCCCCAAAAATGGGGAAAAAACCCTAAGCCTCCCTAAGGAAGAATGGATGAAAAAAAGAGATGAAACTGACAAGAGATGGCAAAATGGACTGTTTTAATTAGAAAAAAATAATTAATTGATTCGACTTACTTACTTACTTACTTACTTACTTACTTACTTACTTACTTACTTACTTGATTGATTGATTGATTGATTGATTGATTGATTCTACCAGGAAACTTTTTTTTCTGGAGACAGGAAAAAAAAAACTTGACTTTGAGTTTAGCTAATTAAGATTAGTTGGTTATTGTAGAAATGGCTCCTACTTGTTAAGCCGGTAAAGTCAAAAGTGGAGGCTGCAATTCTATTTTGCATTTTTCTGCACTGGTAAAAAAATGGGAAGTAATGCTTTTCTTTCTTCTTTCCCCCTTTAATTTATACAGGTAGTTCTCAACTTGCAACCCCAATGTAAATGAAAGGAATTCACAGCCATTCAAATCTTAAAAAAGCCTTAAAAAGGGGGTTTTGGTAGTACAGTGGTCTAAAACACCCTGTTATTAAGACCAGCTGCCTGCAATTACTGCAGGTTCGAATCTCGCCAAGGCTCAAGGTTGACTCAGCCTTCCATCCTTTCTAAGGTACGTAAATTGAGGACCCAGTTTGTGGGGGCAATAAGCTGACTTTGTATAAATATACAAAAGGATGAAGGCTATTGCTTAGCGTATTGTAAGCCGCCCTGAGTCTCCGGAGAAGGGCGGCATATAAATCAAATTTAAAAAAAAAAAAATTGTGTGCTTTTTACTACATCAGGAAGCCTACAAGAAGTCTTAAAGTTGCCAAGGTTGGAGTCCCCTGCTCTAGCTGGTCTATTTCTATTTCCCCAAGTGCTGACTGGGGAATGCTGGGAGTTGAAGTCCACACATCTTAGAATTGCCGAGGTTAAGAGATACTGACATAGAGGTCTGTCTAGATCTGAAGCTGGTTTTTTTCCTAAACATGATGCTGGCCTGTGTGTGTGTGTGTGTGTGTGTGTGTGTGTGTGTGTGTGTGCAGATCAAGCTTCTGTTCACTTTAGAGGCAAAACTTTAGAGACAAAATTTGGACAGGCAAGAGAGTTTTTCTCCTCAGTTTACCGTCTGGTTTTGCAGCATTACCACCAACCCAAACAGTGGAATTTTTGCAGGGAAAAAAGGGTATAAAAAATTAGCAATGTGTCTTTGGCAAAATCATGTTTCTCCATCTGGGTGGTACTAGCTCCATCACTTCTCCATAGATACTGGCAGTGCCTCTACCGTGTCCATATTTAAGGCTTCCAAATATTTCTGCGTATCTTCCTTCTGGAAAAAAAAGAAAGAAATGCTTGCATTATTTAGCCTCAAGTAACTGCCTGGATAGTCTTTTAGCTGAGAGAAGGAAAGTGGAGATGAGACAGAAAAGTCATAAATGAACAATATAAATTCCATTCTGATGCAATATGATTCCCTTTGCTGGCCGGGGAATTCCGGGAGTTGAAGTCCACAAGTCTTAAAGTTGCCAAGTTGGACACCGCTGGTCTAAATCACATCTTATGTATTTGTTTATTAAATTTATATGCCCTGACCACACTGTTACATGACTTACAATCTGATAAAACAATATTATCAAAGTTTAGAATCAGAACAGAATACAACTGGAAGGGACCTTGGAGGTCTTCTAGTCCAACCCCCTTCTCAAACAGGAGACCCTCTACCGTTTCAGACAAGTGGCTATCCAGTCCCTTCTTAAAAACTTCCAATGATGGAGCACCAACCAGTTCTGGAGGCAAGTTGTTCCACTGACTGTTTAGTCAGGAAATTTCTCCTTAGTCCTAAATTGGTTCTCTCTTTGATTAGTTACCATTCATTGTTTCATGTCTTGCCTTCTGGTGCTTTGGAAAATAGGGTGACCCCCCCCCCCTCTTCTTTGTGGCAGCCTCTCAAATACTGGAATACTGCTATCATGTCACCCCGGTCCTTCTTTTCTATAGGCTAGCCAACCCCAAATTTTGCAACCATGCTTGATATATTTTAATCTGCAGGCCTTTGATCATCTTAGTTGTTCTAAATCATCTTAGTAGCTTGTTTAAAACAGCTAGACAATGAAAACAAAATGAACAGTTGTTCTTTGTTGAGAAGTCATGTCCAACCCATTGCGACCCCATGGACAACATTCTTCCAGGCCTTCCTGTCCTCTACCATCCTCTGGAGTCCATTTAAGTTCACGCCAACTGCTTCAGTGACTCCATCCAGCCACCTCATTCTCTGTCGTCCCCTTCTTCTTTTGCCCTCCATCGTTCTCTTCTCCAGGGAGTCCTTCCTTCTCATTAGGTGGCCAAAGGATTTGAGTTTTCTCTTCAGGATCTGGCCTTCTAAAGAGCAGTCAGGGTTGATCTCCTCTAGGACTGACCGGTTGGATGGCCTTGCAGTCCAAGAGACTCGCAGGAATCTTCTCCAGCACCAGAGTTCAAAGGCCTCCATTCTTTGGCACTCAGCCTTCCTTATGCTCCAACTTTCACAGCCATACATTGCAACTGGGAACACCATAGCCTTGACTATATGCACTTTTGTTGGCAGGGTGATGTCTCTGCTTTTTAGTATGCTGTCTAGATTTGCCTTGGCTTTCCTCCCCAGGAGCAAGTGTCTTTTAATTTCTTGGCTGCAGTCCCCATCTGTGGTGATCTTGGAGCCCAGGAAAATAAAATCTGTCAGTATCTCCATTTCTTTCCTATCTATTTGCCAGGAATTGAGAGGGCCGGATGCCATGATCGTAGTTTTCTTAATGTTGAGTTTCAAGCCAACTTTTGCACTCTCCTTCTTCACCCACATCAAGAGGCTCTTTAGTTCCTCTTCACTTTCTGCCATTAAAGTGGTAGCATCTGCATATATGAGGTTGTTGATATTTCTCCCGGCAATCTTAATTCCAACTTCATCGTGGCAGTCTCTCAAATACTGGAATACTGCTATCATGTCACCCCTTGGTCTTCCTTTTTTCTAGACTAGCCAACCCCAAATCCTCCAACCATTCTTGATATGTTTTAATCTCCAGGCCTTTAATCATCTTAGTTCTTCTAAATCATCTTAGTTGCCTGTTTAAAACAATCAGACAATAAATGGAACCTGAAAATGAACAGAGAAATAGCTAATTAAGAGGGGGTGGGGGGATGATCTATAATGGTCTGGGGATGGGATCTTCTATTTAATCCATTAATCACCTCCAGAATGACACACACCCCATCACACCCCAGGCATGGAAACCTCTCTTTACAAATTTAAATCTCTACATAGAAATCGGCAGCTCTACCCAGACTTTAGCATACACAGTTTCTCTGCAAGACAAAAGAAATCTGCATACTTTGGTCCTCTTTTGTGGCTGATTGTTTTTCCTGGGATGGTGGGGGGAGAGGCAGCAAATGTGGAATTGGCCCCAGTTTGCTCCTGCTGAAGAGGTGGGCCTGGAAATAGCTGCTGATGGGATTGTTCTGTTGATGGGCTGGGCTGGCACCAATTTGCACTCTGTTTGCAGGGGGCTAAAGGATCTTGCCAGGTGCCAACTTTGTGAGATGGAAGTGAGAGGAGGTGGAGGAGGAGGAAGAGAAGGAGGAGGAGGAGGAAGAGAAGGAGGAGGAGGAGAAGAAGAGGAGGAGGAGAAGAAGAAGAGGAGGAGGAGAGGAGGAGGAGAAGAGGAGGAGGAGGAAGAGAAGGAGGAGGAGGAGAAGAAGAGGAGGAGGAGAAGAAGAAGAGGAGGAGGAGAGGAGGAGGAGAAGAGGAGGAGGAGGAAGAGGAGGAGAAGAGGAGGAGAGGAGGAGGAGGAGAAGAGGAGGAGGAGGAGAAGAAGAGGAGGAGGAGGGGAGGAGGAGGAGGAGAAGGAGAAGAAGAAGAGGAGGAGGAGGGGGAGGAGGAGAAGGAGAAGAAGAAGAAGAGGAGGAGGAGGAGGAGGAGGAGGAGAAGGAGAGGTGGACAAACCCCTTCAATCTAGATTACACTCCGGCTCATATTGCTGCAAAAGGGCAACTATGTGGAAGAGACGGTGTAGGCTTGTTGTGGGTTTTCAGATCTCGATTGAGCAGAATCATAAACTCATAAGGCTTAAATTTTAAGATTCAATCATTTCCTTGCACGCTTCCCTGGAAAATCATCTTCAAGCAGAGGATTCTGTTTATTTCTTAGCACTGGGGCGTTAAAAAGGGGGGAAAATAAATCTTTCTTTTTGCACAAGTAGCGCTACTGCTTTATCATTCAGTTGCTAAGTTGTGTCTGATTGTTCGTGACCCCCGTGGATCCTATCACACACTAGGGCTCCCACTCTCCTCCATTGTCTCCCGGAGTTTGGCCAAGTCCATGTTCATTGCATCCGTGACTCTTCTCTAACCATCTTATCCTCTGCCATCCCCTTTCTCCTTCTGCCTTCCATCTTTCTCAACATCTTTTCCAAGGAGTCCTCTCTTCTCATTGGGTGGCCAAAGGATTAGAGCTTCAGCTTCAGGATCTGTCCTTCCAAAGAACAGCCAGGGTTGATTTCCTTTAGGATGGACCGATTCGATCTCCTCGCAGTCCAACAGACTAGTCTCAACAGTCTTCTCCAGCACCACAATTTGAAAGCATCAATTCTTCATCGCTCAATCTTCCTTATTGTCCAACTCTCACAGCCCATTTCGGAAGAGGTTCTTGACTCCTGATGAACAAGGAAGAAAGAGAAAAAACTTAATTTTTGTTGTTGTTCCTTCGCTAAAGCACGTCAAACTCTTAGCAACCCCATGGATCACAGCATGCCAGCCTCCTCCTGTTCTCCACTGTCTCTTGGAGTTTGCCCAAATTCACGTTCATTGTGTCGATGATGATGACCCTATCTAACCATCTCATCCTCTGCCGTCCCTTTCTTCTTTTTTCCTTCCCTCTTTCCCAACATCGGGGTCTTTTCCAATGAGAGAGCCCTATTGCAAGGGGCCTTAAAATACATATTCATTGACTTACTTAATATGAACTTATTTATTTGTTTTATTAAACAAATTTTACATGGGCCACCCAGCTCATATGCAAGTGACTCTGGGCAACATACAATATTAAAAATATCCACAGCCTGAGCATACAAGGAAAATCAATATAAAATGCTATATCGATGGCATCAAGCGCCTGCAAGACTGGCAAAGATATATCCGAATTTAAGTCCCAAGTGCTCGAAGTGTAACCACCCCCAAGGTACCTTTTTTCATATGTGGTGGCTATGTCCCGAAGTGAAAAGGTATTGGAGCAAAATACAACATTGGTTACAAGAACTAATCAACAGTAAAATTGAACTGATTCCAGAAACATTTCTCCTGGGGGTACTCAAACTAAAAATAATAAGGTACCTGATTTTACACATACTTACAGCAGCGAGAATTGCTTATGCGCAATATTGGAAAGGAAATAATGTACCACCAGAGGGATTAATTATTCAAAAAATATTCGAATGCGCCAAAATGAACAAATTAACTTTAGAACTAAAAGGAAAAGAGGATTCAGAAAACAGTGCGGTGTGGGATAAATGGTACAGGTGGATTGATAACCAGAAAACCAGGAGGATTCCTGGTAGACCAGGTGTCTCGGTAAACACTTAATCTTTCCCCTGATGAAGGGAGGAGAACTTGTGGCTCAGTGGTTAATACAACTGTCTAACATGTTTGAATCCAAGTAAGGGTATGGCTGGCTGATGATATATATATATATATCTATCCACAGCCTAAAAAGCCCCACAAAACATATATTTTCCATGATTCCTGAAACAGGTGTTATCTTTCCCATTCTCCAAAACCTCTGAAGGAGTCTAGTAGCTGCTTTTTTTTTTCCTCCTCAACTAACACATTTTAATCAAAAGCATAAGCTTTTGGGAGCTGCACTCCGTGAGTGGGAAGAGACACCTCTAAATTTGACAAATGCATACAAATAAATAAATAAATAAATAAATAAGCTCCTTTCAATGTTTTGCTGCCAGGGTTCCAAAAAACACCTCCAACGAAATCAATGTGGCAGTCAGGAAGCTAAAAGGAAAAAAAAATGGCTCCCAAAGCTGACACGAGCATAGCTCATTTTTTTTTTCAAAATTCTGGATATTGGATTAGCCCAGCAATCCCGTCTGCCCATCAAATCCATCGTTCCCCTGCCTGGTTTGAATTTGTACACCGCTCGTCTTGAGGTAGGTGTTAAGTGGCAGCATGGAAGCTTCTGACCTAATATGCCTTCCAAAGCTGAACATCCCAACTCTTCACCCACGTGATATTATTATGATCCGTGGCTAGCCGACAATTGCAGCATGTGCAAAGTAAAAAATAAAATAAAAATAAAATAAAACCTTTAAAGAATTCAAATTCGTTCTGGGCTAAGATTAAGAAATGGTTAGAAAAAAATAATAGCAACCTGTGGATGGAAAACCAGAGGCATTCTTATTAGGAATATTTACAGAAAAATACACCAAAGAAATAAAATATTTTATTTTACATATTATAACAGCTGCACGCACATCATACGCACAAAATTGGAAAAGGGAAAACATACCAAGAGAAGAAGAATTGATTAAAAAAATCCTAGAATGTGCCGAGATGGCACCCTGATTAACAAAAGAGCTCAAAGAATATTATATAATCTGGAATAAATGGTATAAGTGGCTAGAGACTAGAAATAATGGATAATAAAAATAGGGGTGAATTTGAAAATGGAAAGAATGAATATGATAAGGTATAGAATGTATAAAATCAACAGGATTGTTAAGAAGTGTAATGTAATTAAAAGAGAAAGGGACAAGAAGAAAATGAAATAGCAAGGGAATTGGGGGAGAATGTAAATATTAGAAGATGGCCATCACAAAATAGCTGTAAAAAGAGAGTGTATATATAGGTCTCTCACCTGGCAGCAGGAACTTGCTGGCTGCCAGAAAAGAAAAAAGCCCAGAATCGAGTGGATGTGATTCTACTGAGCTAGGGCTGCAGAAAAACCTTGGTTACGTAGGAAAAACCTGGCTAGAGGAAACACACACAGACACAGACACACACACACACACACACACACACAAACACACACACACACAAACACACACACACACATATATATATATAATTTATATTTCACTGATAAAGAAATAAAAGGAGATCTAGATCTAGATCTAGTATAGATCTATTTCAAGCTTTTTAGCTTTCATCAGCTAGCCATACCCTTACTTGGACTCGAACTTGGGCTGCCTGCATGTTAGGCAGTTGAATTAACCTTCTGAGCCATTTATCAGTGAAATATAAATTTAGTATAAAATGGTTTGTCGTGAATGCAACTGCTTGAGGGCTCCTGGATTGGAGCTGAAAGGCAAAAGGGATGCAGTACGCTCCCTTCCACATGCTGGGGTAGACCAGGTGTCTCGATAGAAAAACATATATATGTTTTTAGATCTATATAAGTCTCTCACTAGGCAGCATAGGGCAGCATAAGGCCTGCTGGCTGCAAGAAGAAAAAAGCCCAGAATCGAGTGGATGTGACTCCACTGAGCTAGGGCTGTAGAAAAATCTTGGTTACGTAGGAGAAACCTGGCTAAAAGAAAAACATATGTATGTATGTATGTATGTATGTATGTATGTATGTATGTTTTTCTTTCTTTTTCGTAGGTTTTATGTGTATTTCTCTTTAGCCAGGTTCTACCTATGTAAACCAAGATATTAATATATATATATATATATATATATATATATACATATATATATATTTGTTTTCTCAGGTTTTCGCGGGTGTTTGTATGTAGGTCTTTGGTTATTCGGGTTTTCTCCTGCGTAAAATTGGAAGTGTCTTGGCGACGTTTCGACGAAGTCTCATTCGTCATCTTCAGGCTGGTGTTCTCGGCTTCGTGCTTATGTATTCTCCCTGTAAAGGTACAGTATCAATTTTCTTACTTCTTCGTAGGGTTTATGTAAGATATGGGTGTGGCCTACTGATGACAGCTAACGAGCTAGAAATGGATCTATTTAGGTCTCCCACCTAGCAGTTAGAGCTTGCTAGGTGTTAGAAAAGAAAAAAGCCCAGAACCGAGTAGATGTGATTCTACTGAGCTGGAGCTACAAAAAAACCTTGGCTACGTAGGGAAAACCTGGCTAGAAGAAAAACACACATAAACCCTACGAAGAAGTAAGAAAATATATATATATATATATATATATATATATATATATATATATATATATATCAATTTTCTTACTTCTTCGTAGGGTTTATGTGTGTTTATTATGAGCTTGCTAGGTGTTAGAAAAGAAAAAAGCCCAGAACCGAGTAGATGAGATTCTACTGAGCTGGAGCTACAAAAAAACCTTGGCTACGTAGGGAAAACCTGGCTAGAAGAAAAACACACATAGACCCTACGAAGAAGTAAGAAAATTGATACTATGCCTTTACAGGGAGGAGATGGGTGTGGCCTACTGATGAAAGCTAACGAGCTAGAAATGGATCTATTTAGGTCTCCCACCTAGCAGTGAGAGCTTGCTAGGTGTTAGAAAAGAAAAAAGCCCAGAACCGAGTAGATGAGATTCTACTGAGCTGGAGCTACAAAAAAACCTTGGCTACGTAGGGAAAACCTGGCTAGAAGAAAAACACACATAGACCCTACGAAGAAGTAAGAAAATTGATACTATGCCTTTACAGGGAGGAGATGGGTGTGGCCTACTGATGAAAGCTAACGAGCTAGAAATGGATCTATTTAGGTCTCCCACCTAGCAGTGAGAGCTTGCTAGGTGTTAGAAAAGAAAAAAGCCCAGAACCGAGTAGATGAGATTCTACTGAGCTGGAGCTACAAAAAAACCTTGGCTACGTAGGGAAAACCTGGCTAGAAGAAAAACACACATAGACCCTACGAAGAAGTAAGAAAATTGATACTATGCCTTTACAGGGAGGAGATGGGTGTGGCCTACTGATGAAAGCTAACGAGCTAGAAATGGATCTATTTAGGTCTCCCACCTAGCAGTGATAGCTTGCTAGGTGTTAGAAAAGAAAAAAGCCCAGAACCGAGTAGATGAGATTCTACTGAGCTGGAGCTACAAAAAAACCTTGGCTACGTAGGGAAAACCTGGCTAGAAGAAAAACACACATAGACCCTACGAAGAAGTAAGAAAATTGATACTATGCCTTTACAGGGAGGAGATGGGTGTGGCCTACTGATGAAAGCTAACGAGCTAGAAATGGATCTATTTAGGTCTCCCACCTAGCAGTGAGAGCTTGCTAGGTGTTAGAAAAGAAAAAAGCCCAGAACCGAGTAGATGAGATTCTACTGAGCTGGAGCTACAAAAAAACCTTGGCTACGTAGGGAAAACCTGGCTAGAAGAAAAACACACATAGACCCTACGAAGAAGTAAGAAAATTGATACTATGCCTTTACAGGGAGGAGATGGGTGTGGCCTACTGATGAAAGCTAACGAGCTAGAAATGGATCTATTTAGGTCTCCCACCTAGCAGTGAGAGCTTGCTAGGTGTTAGAAAAGAAAAAAGCCCAGAACCGAGTAGATGAGATTCTACTGAGCTGGAGCTACAAAAAAACCTTGGCTACGTAGGGAAAACCTGGCTAGAAGAAAAACACACATAGACCCTACGAAGAAGTAAGAAAATTGATACTATGCCTTTACAGGGAGGAGATGGGTGTGGCCTACTGATGAAAGCTAACGAGCTAGAAATGGATCTATTTAGGTCTCCCACCTAGCAGTGAGAGCTTGCTAGGTGTTAGAAAAGAAAAAAGCCCAGAACCGAGTAGATGAGATTCTACTGAGCTGGAGCTACAAAAAAACCTTGGCTACGTAGGGAAAACCTGGCTAGAAGAAAAACACACATAGACCCTACGAAGAAGTAAGAAAATTGATACTATGCCTTTACAGGGAGGAGATGGGTGTGGCCTACTGATGAAAGCTAACGAGCTAGAAATGGATCTATTTAGGTCTCCCACCTAGCAGTGAGAGCTTGCTAGGTGTTAGAAAAGAAAAAAGCCCAGAACCGAGTAGATGAGATTCTACTGAGCTGGAGCTACAAAAAAAACCTTGGCTACGTAGGGAAAACCTGGCTAGAAGAAAAACACACATAGACCCTACGAAGAAGTAAGAAAATTGATACTATGCCTTTACAGGGAGGAGATGGGTGTGGCCTACTGATGAAAGCTAACGAGCTAGAAATGGATCTATTTAGGTCTCCCACCTAGCAGTGAGAGCTTGCTAGGTGTTAGAAAAGAAAAAAGCCCAGAACCGAGTAGATGAGATTCTACTGAGCTGGAGCTACAAAAAAACCTTGGCTACGTAGGGAAAACCTGGCTAGAAGAAAAACACACATAGACCCTACGAAGAAGTAAGAAAATTGATACTATGCCTTTACAGGGAGGAGATGGGTGTGGCCTACTGATGAAAGCTAACGAGCTAGAAATGGATCTATTTAGGTCTCCCACCTAGCAGTGAGAGCTTGCTAGGTGTTAGAAAAGAAAAAAGCCCAGAACCGAGTAGATGAGATTCTACTGAGCTGGAGCTACAAAAAAACCTTGGCTACGTAGGGAAAACCTGGCTAGAAGAAAAACACACATAGACCCTACGAAGAAGTAAGAAAATTGATACTATGCCTTTACAGGGAGGAGATGGGTGTGGCCTACTGATGAAAGCTAACGAGCTAGAAATGGATCTATTTAGGTCTCCCACCTAGCAGTGAGAGCTTGCTAGGTGTTAGAAAAGAAAAAAGCCCAGAACCGAGTAGATGAGATTCTACTGAGCTGGAGCTACAAAAAAACCTTGGCTACGTAGGGAAAACCTGGCTAGAAGAAAAACACACATAGACCCTACGAAGAAGTAAGAAAATTGATACTATGCCTTTACAGGGAGGAGATGGGTGTGGCCTACTGATGAAAGCTAACGAGCTAGAAATGGATCTATTTAGGTCTCCCACCTAGCAGTGAGAGCTTGCTAGGTGTTAGAAAAGAAAAAAGCCCAGAACCGAGTAGATGAGATTCTACTGAGCTGGAGCTACAAAAAAACCTTGGCTACGTAGGGAAAACCTGGCTAGAAGAAAAACACACATAGACCCTACGAAGAAGTAAGAAAATTGATACTATGCCTTTACAGGGAGGAGATGGGTGTGGCCTACTGATGAAAGCTAACGAGCTAGAAATGGATCTATTTAGGTCTCCCACCTAGCAGTGAGAGCTTGCTAGGTGTTAGAAAAGAAAAAAGCCCAGAACCGAGTAGATGAGATTCTACTGAGCTGGAGCTACAAAAAAACCTTGGCTACGTAGGGAAAACCTGGCTAGAAGAAAAACACACATAGACCCTACGAAGAAGTAAGAAAATTGATACTATGCCTTTACAGGGAGGAGATGGGTGTGGCCTACTGATGAAAGCTAACGAGCTAGAAATGGATCTATTTAGGTCTCCCACCTAGCAGTGAGAGCTTGCTAGGTGTTAGAAAAGAAAAAAGCCCAGAACCGAGTAGATGAGATTCTACTGAGCTGGAGCTACAAAAAAACCTTGGCTACGTAGGGAAAACCTGGCTAGAAGAAAAACACACATAGACCCTACGAAGAAGTAAGAAAATTGATACTATGCCTTTACAGGGAGGAGATGGGTGTGGCCTACTGATGAAAGCTAACGAGCTAGAAATGGATCTATTTAGGTCTCCCACCTAGCAGTGAGAGCTTGCTAGGTGTTAGAAAAGAAAAAAGCCCAGAACCGAGTAGATGAGATTCTACTGAGCTGGAGCTACAAAAAAACCTTGGCTACGTAGGGAAAACCTGGCTAGAAGAAAAACACACATAGACCCTACGAAGAAGTAAGAAAATTGATACTATGCCTTTACAGGGAGGAGATGGGTGTGGCCTACTGATGAAAGCTAACGAGCTAGAAATGGATCTATTTAGGTCTCCCACCTAGCAGTGAGAGCTTGCTAGGTGTTAGAAAAGAAAAAAGCCCAGAACCGAGTAGATGAGATTCTACTGAGCTGGAGCTACAAAAAAACCTTGGCTACGTAGGGAAAACCTGGCTAGAAGAAAAACACACATAGACCCTACGAAGAAGTAAGAAAATTGATACTATGCCTTTACAGGGAGGAGATGGGTGTGGCCTACTGATGAAAGCTAACGAGCTAGAAATGGATCTATTTAGGTCTCCCACCTAGCAGTGAGAGCTTGCTAGGTGTTAGAAAAGAAAAAAGCCCAGAACCGAGTAGATGAGATTCTACTGAGCTGGAGCTACAAAAAAACCTTGGCTACGTAGGGAAAACCTGGCTAGAAGAAAAACACACATAGACCCTACGAAGAAGTAAGAAAATTGATACTATGCCTTTACAGGGAGGAGATGGGTGTGGCCTACTGATGAAAGCTAACGAGCTAGAAATGGATCTATTTAGGTCTCCCACCTAGCAGTGATAGCTTGCTAGGTGTTAGAAAAGAAAAAAGCCCAGAACCGAGTAGATGAGATTCTACTGAGCTGGAGCTACAAAAAAACCTTGGCTACGTAGGGAAAACCTGGCTAGAAGAAAAACACACATAGACCCTACGAAGAAGTAAGAAAATTGATACTATGCCTTTACAGGGAGGAGATGGGTGTGGCCTACTGATGAAAGCTAACGAGCTAGAAATGGATCTATTTAGGTCTCCCACCTAGCAGTGAGAGCTTGCTAGG
The DNA here is from genome assembly GCF_029215685.1 of Pituophis catenifer annectens. Lineage (NCBI taxonomy): Eukaryota > Metazoa > Chordata > Lepidosauria > Squamata > Colubridae > Pituophis > Pituophis catenifer. The sequence goes on along the minus strand of NW_027256886.1, from coordinate 5,765,964 downwards.
TGTTAGAAAAGAAAAAAGCCCAGAACCGAGTAGATGAGATTCTACTGAGCTGGAGCTACAAAAAAACCTTGGCTACGTAGGGAAAACCTGGCTAGAAGAAAAACACACATAGACCCTACGAAGAAGTAAGAAAATTGATACTATGCCTTTACAGGGAGGAGATGGGTGTGGCCTACTGATGAAAGCTAACGAGCTAGAAATGGATCTATTTAGGTCTCCCACCTAGCAGTGAGAGCTTGCTAGGTGTTAGAAAAGAAAAAAGCCCAGAACCGAGTAGATGAGATTCTACTGAGCTGGAGCTACAAAAAAACCTTGGCTACGTAGGGAAAACCTGGCTAGAAGAAAAACACACATAGACCCTACGAAGAAGTAAGAAAATTGATACTATGCCTTTACAGGGAGGAGATGGGTGTGGCCTACTGATGAAAGCTAACGAGCTAGAAATGGATCTATTTAGGTCTCCCACCTAGCAGTGAGAGCTTGCTAGGTGTTAGAAAAGAAAAAAGCCCAGAACCGAGTAGATGAGATTCTACTGAGCTGGAGCTACAAAAAAACCTTGGCTACGTAGGGAAAACCTGGCTAGAAGAAAAACACACATAGACCCTACGAAGAAGTAAGAAAATTGATACTATGCCTTTACAGGGAGGAGATGGGTGTGGCCTACTGATGAAAGCTAACGAGCTAGAAATGGATCTATTTAGGTCTCCCACCTAGCAGTGAGAGCTTGCTAGGTGTTAGAAAAGAAAAAAGCCCAGAACCGAGTAGATGAGATTCTACTGAGCTGGAGCTACAAAAAAACCTTGGCTACGTAGGGAAAACCTGGCTAGAAGAAAAACACACATAGACCCTACGAAGAAGTAAGAAAATTGATACTATGCCTTTACAGGGAGGAGATGGGTGTGGCCTACTGATGAAAGCTAACGAGCTAGAAATGGATCTATTTAGGTCTCCCACCTAGCAGTGAGAGCTTGCTAGGTGTTAGAAAAGAAAAAAGCCCAGAACCGAGTAGATGAGATTCTACTGAGCTGGAGCTACAAAAAAACCTTGGCTACGTAAGGAAAACCTGGCTAGAAGAAAAACACACATAGACCCTACGAAGAAGTAAGAAAATTGATACTATGCCTTTACAGGGAGGAGATGGGTGTGGCCTACTGATGAAAGCTAACGAGCTAGAAATGGATCTATTTAGGTCTCCCACCTAGCAGTGAGAGCTTGCTAGGTGTTAGAAAAGAAAAAAGCCCAGAACCGAGTAGATGAGATTCTACTGAGCTGGAGCTACAAAAAAACCTTGGCTACGTAGGGAAAACCTGGCTAGAAGAAAAACACACATAGACCCTACGAAGAAGTAAGAAAATTGATACTATGCCTTTACAGGGAGGAGATGGGTGTGGCCTACTGATGAAAGCTAACGAGCTAGAAATGGATCTATTTAGGTCTCCCACCTAGCAGTGAGAGCTTGCTAGGTGTTAGAAAAGAAAAAAGCCCAGAACCGAGTAGATGAGATTCTACTGAGCTGGAGCTACAAAAAAACCTTGGCTACGTAGGGAAAACCTGGCTAGAAGAAAAACACACATAGACCCTACGAAGAAGTAAGAAAATTGATACTATGCCTTTACAGGGAGGAGATGGGTGTGGCCTACTGATGAAAGCTAACGAGCTAGAAATGGATCTATTTAGGTCTCCCACCTAGCAGTGAGAGCTTGCTAGGTGTTAGAAAAGAAAAAAGCCCAGAACCGAGTAGATGAGATTCTACTGAGCTGGAGCTACAAAAAAACCTTGGCTACGTAGGGAAAACCTGGCTAGAAGAAAAACACACATAGACCCTACGAAGAAGTAAGAAAATTGATACTATGCCTTTACAGGGAGGAGATGGGTGTGGCCTACTGATGAAAGCTAACGAGCTAGAAATGGATCTATTTAGGTCTCCCACCTAGCAGTGAGAGCTTGCTAGGTGTTAGAAAAGAAAAAAGCCCAGAACCGAGTAGATGAGATTCTACTGAGCTGGAGCTACAAAAAAACCTTGGCTACGTAGGGAAAACCTGGCTAGAAGAAAAACACACATAGACCCTACGAAGAAGTAAGAAAATTGATACTATGCCTTTACAGGGAGGAGATGGGTGTGGCCTACTGATGAAAGCTAACGAGCTAGAAATGGATCTATTTAGGTCTCCCACCTAGCAGTGAGAGCTTGCTAGGTGTTAGAAAAGAAAAAAGCCCAGAACCGAGTAGATGAGATTCTACTGAGCTGGAGCTACAAAAAAACCTTGGCTACGTAGGGAAAACCTGGCTAGAAGAAAAACACACATAGACCCTACGAAGAAGTAAGAAAATTGATACTATGCCTTTACAGGGAGGAGATGGGTGTGGCCTACTGATGAAAGCTAACGAGCTAGAAATGGATCTATTTAGGTCTCCCACCTAGCAGTGAGAGCTTGCTAGGTGTTAGAAAAGAAAAAAGCCCAGAACCGAGTAGATGAGATTCTACTGAGCTGGAGCTACAAAAAAACCTTGGCTACGTAGAGAAAACCTGGCTAGAAGAAAAACATATATATATATATATATATATATATATATATATATATATATATATATATATATATATATATATATATATATATATGGTGTTTGTCATATTGTGTTATAATAAAAATAAAAAAAACTAAAGAAAGAAAAAAAGAATTCAAACACTTTTGCAGACACTGGGCCCATCCGTGTGCTATTATCCTTAATTCAGGGGACTGTCTCACCCACCCCCCCACCCTGCCTTTTCAAAAACCCTGGGTTATCATCCTGACATTAAAGCCATCCTGTTAGCATTGCCTGCAGGAGGTCAGGATGGAACTGGGGTCTTGGGGGTTGGGGGGGAATGAGGTTCTTTTGAAGCTGGACAAAGTGGGGAAACAAAGAAAAGTTTTGAGTGGCTAATCTTTCAACAAACAGACAGACTAGCAGGGAGGCCTCCTGGGTGAAGGAAATGCCAGTTTGGAGAAGGCAGGGATGGATGTACCCTCTGCAGGCATTCCTACAACCCCCTGGCTACTGAATTTGCCTCCAGACGTTGTGGGCATTCCATCCCTGGAGGTTTTTAAGAAGAGATTGGACAACCGCTTGTCTGAAATGGACTGTAGGGTCTCCTGCTTGAACAGAGAGGAGAGTTGAACTAGAAGACCTCTAAAGTCCCTTCCAACTCTGTTACTCTGCTGCAGCAGTTGTAAATATGAGGACCAATTTTGTAAGTCATCTTTTTTTTTCCCCAGTGGCATTGTAGCTTTGTACGGTCACTAAACAAATAGTTGGTTGTTAAGGGCTACCTATAGTAACGGTCTAAATGTTTATGGAGATTCTTAGGCATCCAGGTGATTTTTTCAAGAGGCAGCTGGACTTTCTGGTTTTTTTGTCTTTGAAGACGTTTTACTTCTCATCCAAGAAGCTTCTTCAGCTCTGACTGGATGGTGGGGAATGGAATCCAGTCAGAGCTGAAGAAACTTCTTGGACGAGAAGCAAAATGTCTTCAAAGGAAAAAAAACAAGAAAATCCAGTTGCCTCGTGGGAAAAAAAGCACCTTTGGGACATGAACTTCTCATGGTCGGCCCACCAATTAGGGGATACCTGAAAAGAGAAGCCACTGAGCTTTGGATGGTCTTACTTCGTACACACTCAGACACTTGATGGATGACAGCTCTTGTAGCATCAGATGGAAAATAAATCAGCTCAAACTGCCCAAGGAGCTGCTGATCCAGTTCTACAGAGGAATTATTGAGTCCGTCATCTGCACCTCTATAACTGTCTGGTTTGGCTCTGCAACCCAACAAGACAGACACAGACTGCAGAGGATAATTAGAACTGCAGAAAAAACAATGGCTGCCAACCTGCCTTCCATGGAGGACCTGTATGCTGCACGAGTCAAAAAGAGGGCTGTGAAAATATCTACAGACCCCTCGCATCCTGGACATAAACTGTTTCAACTCCTACCCTCAAAATGACACTATAGAGCACTGCACACCAGAACAACTAGACACAAGGACAGTTTTTTCCCTGAATGCCATCACTCTGCTAAACAATTAATTCCCACAACATTGTCAAATAATATACTAAGACTGTATTACTATTAGTCTTCTCTTCCTTAGTAGTATTTATGTCTTCCCGCTTATTACCATAACCATGTTGCTTGTATCTTTCAATTTACATTGTTTTTATTTGTTTTCTAGTACGATTTGATAGCTTATTAGTAACCTTGTGTATCACTAAGCATTCTATTTTTTTATTCTCAATGAATGTATTTTATTCTCCTTATGTACACTGAGAGCATATGCACCAAAGACAAATTCCTTGTGTGTCCAATCACACTTGGCCAATAAAGAATTCTATTCTATTCTATTCTATTCTATTCTATTCTATTCTATTCTATTCTATTCTATTCTATTCTAGTCTAGTCTAGTCTAGTCTAGTCCAGTCCAGTCCAGTCCAGTCCAGTCCAGTCCAGTCCATTCTATACTATTCCATTCTATCCCATTCTACTCTACTCTACTCTACTCTACTCTACTCTACTCTACTCTACTCTACTCTACACTACTCTACTCTACTCTCTACTCTGTTCTACTCTATTCTATTCTGTTCTGTTCTGTTCTGTTCTGTTCTATCCTATTCCATTCTATTCCATTCTACTCTACTCTACTCTACTCTACTCTACTCTACTCTACTCTACTCTACTCTACTCTATTCTATTCTATTCTATTCTATTCTATTCTATTCTATTCTCTGTTTTTAATGCATGTGTTCCTTTTAAAGAGCATTGGGTGTGCTGTTCGTAGCTTGTTTTCCTCTTCTTGTGAACCTCTTGAGCTCCTCCAGAAACCGAGAACTGAAATAAATGAGCCCAATAAAAGATGGCGGCAAACGGTTAGATCTTTAGCCCGCGCGCTGGTTTGCACACTCCGCCTGGGTGTGTAAGCAGAGACAAGCTGGGCGAAGAAATGGAATTCTTTCTCACCGCTTTGCGAAACCTGCCACAAATATTTGCTTCCATCCATCCATCTCCTGACCTCCTTGTGTGGCAGGTCTCCCTCCTGGGGAGGTGATGCTAGTGAGCCCTGGCTTTTCAAACACTCTTCCTGCTGGGATATATAGCCGGTGTCATTAAATCTTCCCTTTCTAATGCATTCAATAATCCTTATGCCAAACACGCCTTCTCCTCCCTTTCCTGGGCTACCAGCACAGGGCTTAGAGAAGTTGCAAAGATGGTGAGGAAACAGCTGGCTCCTTTGATCTCCTCTGAACCTGGAAGCTGGGTCTCGTGTGGCCAAACCAGGGCATAGAACTGGAGGACGAAGAGGAGGGGGAAAAAGGCATTTTTACAATGTTATACTATACTATATTACAGTGGTGGGTTTCAAATTTTTTTACTACCGGTTCTGTGGGCGTGGCTTGGTGGGCATGGCTTGGTGGGCATGGCAGGGGAAGGATACTGTAAAATCTCCATTCCCTCCCCAATCCAGGGGAAGGTTACTGCAAAATCCTCATTTCCTCCCGATCAGCTGGGACTCGGGAGGCAGAGAATAGATGGGGGCGCGGCCAGTCAGAATTTTTACTACAGGTTCTCTGAACTACTTAAAATTTCCATTAGCGGTTCTCCAGAGCTGGCCAGAACCTGCTGAAATATTACCACTTCTGCTATATTAGTATGCTAATGTTATACAGCATACTAAAAAGCCGAAAGCAGAGACATCACCCTGCCAGCAAAAGTGCGTATAGTCAAGGCTATGGTTTTCCCAGTTGCAATGTATGGCTGGGAAAATTGGACCATAAGGAAGGCCGAGTGTCAAAGAATTGAGACCTTTGAACTCTGGTGCTGGAGAAGACTCCTGTGAGTCCCTTGGACTGCAAGGCCATCAAACCGGTCAGTCCTAGAGGAGATCAACCCTGACTGCTCTTTAGAAGGCCAGATCCTGAAGATGAAACTCAAATCCTTTGGCCACCTAATGAGAAGGAAGGGCTCCCTGGAGAAGAGCCTAATGCTGGGAAAGATGAAGGGCAAAAGAAGAAGGGGACAACAGAGAACAAGGTGGCTGGATGGAGTCACTGAAGCAGTCGGCATGAGTTTAAATGGTCTCCAGAGGATGGTAGAGGACAAGAAGGCCTGGAGGAATGTTGTCCATGGGGTTGTGGTGGGTCAGACACAACTTCGCAACTAACAACATCTATCTATCTATCTATCTATCTATCTATCTATCTATCTATCTATCTATTCTGAGGAGATCAACCCTGACTGCTCTTTAGAAGGCCAGATCCTGAAGATGAAACTAAAAATACTTTGGCCACCTAATGAGAAGGAAGGACTCACTGGAGAAGAGCCTAATGCTGGGAAAGATGGAGGGCAAAAGAAGAAGGGGACGACAGAGAACAAGGTGGCTGGATGGAGTCACTGAAGCCGTCGGCGTGAGCTTAAATGGTCTCCAGAGGATGGTAGAGGACAGGAAGGCCTGGAGGAATGTTGTCCATGGGGTTGCGATGGGTCGGACACAACTTCACAACTAACAACATCTATCTATCTATCTATCTATCTATCTATCTATCTATCTATCTATCTATTCTGAGGAGATCAATCCTGACTGCTCTTTCAAAGGCCAGATCCTGAAGATGAAACTAAAAATACTTTGGCCACCTAATGAGAAGGAAGGACTCACTGGAGAAGAGCCTAATGCTGGGAAAGATGGAGGGCAAAAGAAGAATGGGACGACAGAGAACAAGGTGGCTGGATGGAGTCACTGAAGCAGTCGGCGTGAGCTTAAATGGTCTCCAGAGGATGGTAGAGGACAGGAAGGCCTGGAGGAATGTTGTCCATGGGGTTGCGATGGGTCGGACACAACTTCACAACTAACAACATCTATCTATCTATCTATCTATCTATCTATCTATCTATCTATCTATCTATCTATTCTGAGGAGATCAACCCTGACTGCTCTTTAGAAGGACAGATCCTGAAGATGAAACTAAAAATACTTTGGCCACCTAATGAGAAGGAAGGACTCACTGGAGAAGAGCCTAATGCTGGGAAAGATGGAGGGCAAAAGAAGAAGGGGACGACAGAGAACAAGGTGGCTGGATGGAGTCACTGAAGCAGTCGGCATGAGTTTAAATGGTCTCCAGAGGATGGTAGAGGACAAGAAGGCCTGGAGGAATGTTGTCCATGGGGTTGTGGTGGGTCAGACACAACTTCACAACTAACAACATCTATCTATCTATCTATCTATCTATCTATCTATCTATCTATCTATCTATTCTGAGGAGATCAACCCTGACTGTTCTTTAGAAGGCCAGATCCTGAAGATGAAACTCAAATACTTTGGCCACCTAATGAGAAGGAAGGACTCCCTGGAGAAGAGCCTAATGCTGGGAAAGATGGAGGGCAAAAGAAGAAGGGGACGACAGAGAACAAGGTGGCTGGATGGAGTCACTGAAGCCGTCGGCGTGAGCTTAAATGGTCTCCAGAGGATGGTAGAGGACAGGAAGGCCTGGAGGAACGTTGTCCATGGGGTTGCGATGGGTCGGACACAACTTCACAACTAACAACATCTATCTATCTATCTATCTATCTATCTATCTATCTATCTATCTATCTATCTATCTATTCTGAGGAGATCAACCCTGACTGCTCTTTAGAAGGCCAGATCCTGAAGATGAAACTCAAATACTTTGGCCACCTAATGAGAAGGAAGGACTCCCTGGAGAAGAGCCTAATGCTGGGAAAGATTGAGGGCAAAAGAAGAAGGAGACGGCAGAGAAGGAGGTGGCTGGATGGAGTCACTGAAGCAGTCGGCGTGAGCTTAAATGGACTCCAGGGGATGGTAGAGGACAGGAAGGCCTGGGGGAACGTTGTCTATGGGGTCGCAATGGGCCGGACACAACTTCGCAACTAACAACAACAACCTGAATGTTAAACTGCCACCCTGCCCAGTCGCCTAAAAACGCCACCTCGAATCCAGCAATCTTGCAAGTTGAGTGTCAAAGAAGCCATTTGTCTCGGGCAAAGGATTGCACTCCGAGCATAAGAGAAGAGAAGCCTCGGTCTAAAAGATGATTTACATGTGCACATCCTGTTGATTATTTGCTTTTGGGGGAAGTTGTTGGGTGAATAACGGTTCAGAAATGGTAATGGGTTGTCTGCAATAGTTTGTTTGTGGAAAAAAGTGTCCAAGGTTTAGCCAATTCATGGTTTACATTAGCGATGATCAACGTTTCGGAGGGGCAGAAAATATACTTTTCACTGATCTGACGTCAGTTGTTTAATTTTTGGAAAACCCAACGCAGCCTTATAAAAATTCCTGGCGGCAGGCAGGATCCTAAAAAAAAAAAAAAAGACATATTCTGATTTTTCTCTGATAGGAGAAAATTCCCTTTTGAAGCCCTGGCTGGCTCAGTACTGTTGGGGTTAAGAAACTGTGCAATTGTTGGCTGAAATTACATATAAAGCCATGAAATGGCTAACGAAGCAGTTAAAACGGTGATATATGGATTTTGTGCTTGAGGTGGGGGGAAAAATGGAACATTGCCTTTGAGTTTTGATGTTTATATAGCAATGGCTAGTATATATTATTATGAAAACATAAAAAGTTGTGGCTGGTTGTTATTGCCTTCTTCTACTGTGTGGAAAAAACATCAGAAGTCAATGCTTTTCTTTCTTTTCCCCCTTTTCCCCTACAACTTTTCCTCTTCCCTTTTTCTTCCCTTGCTTTCCTTTCATTGTTCTTTGTATTTGATCTTTTGATCAATTAATAAAACTTTAAAAATCAGAGAAATAACCCAAAGTGAGGCCCTATTAGCAGTTTACTTACATTAAATAAATGATTTTCTATGAATGATATAGGAGGACTGAGCATGCTTGAAAGTTTTAATGGCAAGGGAGCCTTGTTTTAAACTACTTCCGATGTGAGCAAAGAAAATTTGGCCTTCAGACCACAGAATTGGGGGTTGGAGTGCTGCAGAATTTCCTATTTTATTCATTTATTTATACAGTAGTCCTTGATTTATAACCAGGATTGAACCCAAAATGTTTATTGCTAGGCGAGACAGTCGTTAAATGAATTTTGCCCCATTTTATGACCTTTCTTGCCACCATTGTTAAGTGAATCATTGCAGTTGTTCAGTTAGTAACATGGTTGTTAAGTGACTCTGGCTTCCCCATTGACTTTGCTTGTCGGAAGGTCAGCAACAGGGACACTGCAGCCATCGTAAATTGCTGCCAAGTGCCTGAATTTTGATCACATGACCGTAAGGATGCTGCAATGGTCATAAGTGTGGAAAATGGTCATAAGTAACTTTTTTTCAGTGCTAACTTCAAACAGTAACTAAATGAACTGTTATAAGTTGAGGACTATCTATATATAGATATAAACATAGAGATGATAGATAGATAGATGGATAGATAGATAGATAGATAGATAGATAGATAGATAGATAGATAGGTGGATGGGTAGATGGATTGGATGGATGGATAGATAGATAGACACAATGGATGGATGGATGGATGGATGGATGGATGGATAGATAGATAGATAGATAGATAGATAGATAGATAGATAGATGATGGGTGGATGGGTAGATGGGTAGATGGATTGGATGGATGGATGGATGGATAGATAGATAGATAGATAGATAGATAGATAGATAGATAGATAGATAGATAGGTGGATGGGTAGATGGATTGGATGGATGGATAGATAGATAGACACAATGGATGGATGGATGGATGGATGGATGGATGGATGGATGGATGGATGGATAGATAGATAGATAGATAGATAGATAGATAGATAGATAGATAGATAGATAGATGATGGGTGGATGGGTAGATGGGTAGATGGATTGGATGGATGGATGGATGGATGGATGGATGGATGGATGGATGGATAGAGAGAGAGAGATAGGGAGATAGGCAGGCAGACAGGCAGACAGAAATGATAGAAAGAGAGAGATGATAGATTGATGATAGTAGATAGATTGGTATAGAGAGAGAGAGAGAGACAGACAGACAGGCAGAGACATATATACATATCACTAAAGGCAGATAAATATATAGATATATATAGATGTAAACATAGACACACATACACACACATATATATGCATATGTATACGCATACACATTATACATATACATATACATATACATATACATATACATATACATATACATATACATATACATATACATATACATAGCAGAGAATGCCAAAAAGCCCTCAGGAATATTTGGGATGGGTGAGGGAGGCCAAATAAATCAAGTAGCGAATAAACAAGTTCATTCTCTGAGAATTCTAGCTCCGAATGAATGCCTTCTCGTCTGACATCCGACCCCACAACAATTGAAACGACTGTGCAGGAAATCCTATTGAGTAGCGCCAACCAAGCTAATCCGCCAATTGAGGACTCTTTAGCAGCCAGGAAAACCTCTTCTACATATGAAGGAGAAAGAAATCTCGCAAAGGCTTGATGGCAGGGAGAAAAAGCTTCAAAAAGTAAGCAGAAAAAGAAAATCCTCCCCCCCACCCAACCTGGTGTAAAGTTATTGCAAATTGGGCTCTTCAATCCTTCCACTGTAGTAGTAGCCATGAGGTCGTAGTACCTGCCTGTCAAGCTGTACCTTTCGTGATTTGCATTATGGACATATTTTTCAGCCCCCACCTAAGCCGTCCCCAACTTGATTCAGTAATCAAATTACAGGTAGTCCTCGACTTACAACATTTCATTTAGTGACCATTTATAGTTACAACGGCACTGACTTATTACAGCCGTTTCTCACACTTACGACCGTTGCAGCATCCCCATGGTCATGGGATCAAAATTCAAATGCGTGACAACCGGCTCATATTTCTGACGGTTGCAGTGTCCGAACTTTGAAGGGTCACTAAGTGAACTGTTGTAAATCGAGGATTAACTATAAGTATCTCTAGAAAAGTCTGGAATAATTTTCAACAGCTAAGTGAATGATCATAAGTACTGGACTAATGGTAAAAGCAATTTTAACCATCCTGTAGAGTTGATCTAAAAGGAACGCAATGGCTCAGTGGCTAAGACGCTGAGCTTGTCGATCGAAAGGTCGGCAGTTCGGCGGTTCGAATCCCTAGCGCCGCGTAACGGGGTGAGCTCCCATGACTTGTCCCAGCTTCTGCCAACCTAGCAGTTCGAAATCACGTAAAAAATGCAAGTCGAAAAATAGGGACCACTTTTGCCTTTGGCGTTGAATCATGCCGGCCACATGACAATGGAGAAGTCTTCGGACAGCACTGGCTCTTCAGCTTTGAAACGGAGATGAGCACTGCCCCCTAGAGTTGGGAACGACTAGCACAGATGTGCGAGGGGAACCTTTACCTTTACCTTAGTTTAATGAAAAGAAGGAATAGGGGTGACATGATAGCAGACATGATCTTCCAATATTTGTGGGCAGTGGTGAAATCTAAAATTTGTTACTACCGGTTCTGTGGGCGTGGCTTGGTGGGGGGGGGTAATGTGACTGAGTGGGCGTGGCCATTTTTTTTTAACTTTTAAAACCATTTTTTCTACAACCTCTTTGGCGAAGGGGTTGTAAAAAAATGCTTTCAAAAGGCTCTGACGATCCCAACTGAGTTGCCTGATTGGCAGAGGCTTATTTTCTTTTAAAAGCCTCCGCCGATCAGGCAACTCAGCTTGGATCGTCAGAGGCTTTTAAAAGAAAAAAAGGGGTTTTTTTTTCTTTTAAAAGCCTTTGATGATCCCAGCTGAGCCGCGCGATCGTCAGAGGCTTTTTTATTTTACTTTTAAAAGCATTTTTTTCGGCCGAAGAGGTTGTAGAAAAAATGCTTTTAAAACTAAAAAAAAAGCCTCTGATGATTGTGTGGCTCAGCTGGGCATGGGGTGGGGGAGCAGGGATTTTTGCTACCGGTTCTCCGAACCACCCGCCTCCATCGCTACTGAATCGGGCGATCCGGTCCAAACTGGGAGCATTTCACCCCTGCTCTTCTCCTTGCAGGGTTTCTGAGCTTTTGGCATTAATATTAGTCAGAAAAAAAATATCACTTTGGTGCACTTCAAGTACTGGTAGTCCTTGACTTACAACCATTCATTTAGTGACCGTTCGAAGTTACACAGCACCACTGAAAAAAGTGACTTATGACTGTTTTTTCACACTTATGACTTATCAGGTGATCCGGTCCGAACCAGGATTGTTTCACTTCTGTTTGTGGGGCTGCCACAAAGAAGAAGGGGTCAACCAATTCTCCAAAGCACCCAAAGTCCGGACAAGAAGCAATAGATGGAAACTAATCCAGGAGAGATCCAACCTAAAACTCAGGAGAAATTTCCTGACGGTGAGAACAATCAACCAGTGGAACAGCTTGCGTCCAGAAATGGTAGCTACTCCATCACTGGAGGCTTTTAAGAAGAGACTGGGCAACCAGCTGTCTGGAATAGTATAAGGCAGTGATGGCGAACCTTTTCGACACTTGCACCAGGGGTGGGTTCTAAATTTTTTTACTACCGGTTCTGTGGGCGTGGCTTATTTTGTGGGTGTGGCTTGGAGGTCATGTGACTAGACGGGCGTGGCTAGCTGGTAAGTCATTTCTGGAAGGTCCTCGCACTTACGACCCGACTCATTTGTTTGCTTTTAACACTGATCAGCTGTAGGGCGGCCCTTTGAAGCCCCGCGGCAAGAGTTTAAACAGTTTTTTTCCCTCTAGTCATCAGCTGGGACTCAGGAGGCAGCAATAGATTGGGGGTGGGACCAAATAAAAGGTAAGAATAACGTGGGGGGGTGGGAGGGCGGGGGGGGAGAACCGGTTCAGTGACGTCATATCGTCACCGCTACCGGCTCAGCTGAACCGGACCGAACCGGGAGGAACCCACCACTGACTTGCACGGAAATGTCACGTGCGTGCACGCACTTGTCAGGGCTGCGCTCCGGAAAAGCTGAACTTCTGGGTTCTAGTGCGCATGTGCGCCCGATGATTAGCTGGCCAGCGTGCATGCGCAGACCGGTTTTCAGCACTGCCACACGCAGCGTTCTGGCACGCATGCACCCCCGACAATCAGCTGGGCCAGCGCGCATGTTCACACTGGTTTTCGGCACTGCCGCGCACACGCAGGACAGCTGATCGTTGTGCACGCATGTGTGCCAGAAACCCAGAAGACAAACAGGCAAGGCCGCACGTGCTGGGTGACATGGCTTCATGTGCCACTTTGGGCACGCGTGCCATAGGTTCGCCATCATGGGTATAGGGGTCTCCTGCTTGAGAAGGGGGTTGGGCTAGATGACCTCCAAGGTCCCTTCCAACTCTATTCTGTTCTATTTTTTATTTTTTTTTAAATCACTAGCTCTTATCCTGTCTCAGTTGCCTCTTTACTTGGTCCCTAACAGTATCTTAAGGAAATGGATGCCAAAACCAGCAGTGGAATTCAATTTTTTTTTACTACCGGTTCTGAGGGCGTGGTGTGGCTTGGGGGGCGTGGTTTGGTGGGTGTGGCAGGGGAAGGATACTGCAAAATCTCCATTCCCACCCCACTCCAGGGGAAGGATACTGCAAAATCCCCATTCCCATCCCACTCCAGGGGAAGGATACTGCAAAATCCCCATTCCCACCCCACTCCTGGGGGAAGGATATTGCAAAATCTCCATTCCCACCCGACTCCTGGGAGAAGCATATTGCAAAATCTCCATTCCCATCCCACTCCAGGGGAAGGATACTGCAAAATCCCTATTCTCTCCCCACTCCTGGGGGAAGGATACTGCAAAATCCCCATTCCCACCCCACTCCTGGGAGAAGCATATTGCAAAATCTCCATTCCCATCCCACTCCAGGGGAAGGATACTGCAAAATCCCCATTCCCTTCCATTCCAAGGGAAGGATACTGCAAAATCCCCATTTCCTCCCCACTCCTGGGGGAAGGATACTGCAAAAATCTCCATTCCCAACCCACTCTGGGGCCAGCCAGAGGTGGTATTTGCCGGTTCTCAGAACTACTCAAAATTTCCGCTACCGGTTCTCCAGAACCTGTCAGAACCTGCTGGATTTCATCCCTAGCCAAAACCCAACAGATCTGAGCGATGGTTGGGTGGGGAATTTTGGGAGCTGAAGTCCAGACATCTTAAAAATTGCCAAGGTGGAGAAATGCTAGTTTTTGACCCATCTTGAAAGCCGCATTTTGATCCTGTTGAAATAAGTAGGAAACGCCTTTTTTATCATCTAAGGTGCCACTAAAGGTGACTTCAGCCACTCTTACTTCCAGGCTAAGGGATGAGGTGAAAATAATGTTCGGACATATAGCAGCAAAATGAGCTGGGAGCCATTTGTGTTACTATTTTTTTTATGTTTATTTGATTTATATGCCGCCCTTCTCCGAAGACTCAGGGTGGTTTACAATGCGTTAAGCAATAGCCTTCATCCTTTTGTATATTTATACAAAGTCAGCTTATTGCCCCCACAAACTGGGTCCTCATTTCACCTACCTTTGAAAGGATGGAAGGCTGAGTCAACCTTGAGCCTTGGCGAGATTCGAACCTGCAGTAATTGCAGGCAGCTGGTCTTAATAACCAGCTTAATAACAGGGTGCCTTAAACCCCTGTACTACCAAGGCTCTTTGGTGCAAGTGGGAACAACTCACTAAGTGGCAGGAGTTCAGGACCTATTTTTTTTACAGAGTTAGGAAGAAAAAGGAAAAGTTCACCTTCTCCTTATAGTCACAGGTAGTCCTCAACTTACAACAATTCATTTAGTGACCGTTCAAAGTGACGGACTTATGACCATTTTTTCACAGTTATGACATTTGTAGCATCCCCACGATCATGGGATCAACATTCAGGTGTATGGCCACTGCTTCACACTTATGACCCTTCCTGTGTGCCAAGGTCACGTCATCCCTCTTTTGCGACCCTTCTGACAAAGCAAAGCCAATGGGGAAGCTGGGTTCATTTAACAACCAAGTTACTAGTTTATCCATCGCAGCGATTCGCTTAACAACCGTGGCAAGAAAGGTTGTAAAATCAGCCAAAACTCACTTTAACAAACGTCTCACTTAACAACAGGAATTTTGGGCTCAATTGTGGTCGTATGTTCAGGACTGCCTGTGTAAGAAGAGGGCTACCTTATTCCTCCCTGCCAGCCCAATCTTTCTTTTCTGAGCCTTTTATTTTTGCAATGTTTTTTTAATTTAATTTTATTGAGAAAGTTAAAATGCAAGCTCCAAAAAAAAAAAAAAAAAGAAGAGATAAATAAAACCTTTTTTTTTTAAACCCAGAAAAGAATCTGGAACTTTTTATCGAAGGCTATAAACAAAGACTGTAAGGTTTATTGTCTTTTAAACTTACTTTGTGATGGGAACAAGAATCCTACAGATATAAAATAAATAACACCTCCCCAAATCTTGCTACAGAACACCTGGCATCTATCCCCCCTCCTTTTCTCTCTCGCTCTCTCTCTCTCTGTCCCTCTCTCTGTTTTACCCCATTATTTTACAGGAAGTTTCTTCATCATTCCAACACATTGCTCAGTCATGCTGGAGCGTTTTCATGCCGAAGATGAGGAAAATAATAAAGTCCATGTGTTATAGACAAAACACAGCTGGTTCACTCCCAGTGCTGACCAAGCCTGTTCCTGGGCCCCCTTCGCTCTCACCTCACTTCTGTTACCTTGCAAGTTGAGGCTTGACTGCACAAAAACTAGAAAATTTCCACTCCTCCAGTTAATATGGATGGATGCTTGGCATTCTCCAGTCTTCCCATCTTTCTTTCTCTTTGTTACTTTCCCTCTCTCTCTTTCTCTCTTTTTGTTTTCTTCCTTCCTTTCCTTTTTCTTCTTTCTCTTTTTCTCTCTGTTTCTTTCTCTCTGTGTATTTTTCTCTCTCCCCCCATTTGTTTCTCTCTCTGTTTTCTTCCTTCCTTCCTTTCCCTTTTTTCTTTTTCTCTCTGTTTCTTTCTCTGTGTATATTTCTCTCCCCCCCCATTTCTGTGTTTCTCTCTCTCTCTCTGCTTCTCACTCTGTTTCTTTCATCCTCTCTCTTTCTGTCTCTTTCTCTGTTTCTCTCTTGCTCTTTTTCTCTCTTTCCCATTCTGTCTGTTTTTTCTGTGTATTTCTCTCTGTGTGTGTTTCTCTCTCTCTCCATTTCTGTTTCTCTTTCCCTCTCTCTTTCTCACTCTGTTTCTTTCACCCTGTCTCTTTCTGTGTCTTTCTCTCTTTTTCTCTCTGTGTGTGTTTCTCTCTTGCTCTCTTTCCCACTTTCTGTTTTTTCTGTTTGTATTTCTCTCTGTCTCTGTCTCTGTCTCTGTCTCTCTCTTTTTCTCTTTCTCTGTATGTATGTGTTTCTCTCCATTTCTCTCCCCACCCCATTTCCTAGAAAACATGTCCCACAGGAGAAAAAGGAGGAGGCCAGCTAAAATCAACCACATGTAAAACAGTTATGCATTTCTCCAGCAGAAGATGGTGAAGAGAGACCGATGTTTTCTCACTCAAGCCACACAGCCAGGAGTTCGATCCTGACCGGCTCAAGATGGACTCAGCCTTCCATCCTTCCGAGGGCGGTAAAAGGAGGATCCAGATTGTTGGAGGCAAATATGCTGACTCTGTAAAGTACTTAGAGAGGGCCGTAAAACACTGTGAAGCAGTATATAAGTCTAAGTGCTGTTGCTACATCATTTCAGGTTGCTCTAGGGCAGCTGCCCTGAACATTCAATATACTTCACCTACTTTGCAGGCACGGACAGCTGTAACTGCTCCCCAGAAAGTTTAGGAGTATTGTTCCATTGGCAACTACTAACTCTGTGTTGTCAGCTAAACTAAAAAGAGAAAAAAAAATGAAAGAGACAAAGAAGTAAGCTTTGTTAAAGCTAATCATGGCAGGGCATGTTGGATGAATTCACCCACCAAGTCTGAACTGGTTAAGCATGCTGTGTGAACCCCTCTACCCTTTGTATCATTCTAATTGCCAAGTCCCTACACTCTTTCTTTCTTTCTTTCTTTCTTTCTTTCTTTCTTTCTTTTTCTTTCTTTCTTTCTTCTTTCCTTTCATTTTCCTTTCTTTCCTTTTCTCTTTCTTCCTTTCGTTTCTCTTTCTTTCTTTCTTTCCTTTCTTTCTTTCATTCTTTCCTTTCTTCTTCTTCTTCTTTTCATATTTCTTTTCATATTTCCTAATATGATTCGACTGCTTATTTGTACCCTATGACTATCATTAAGTGTTGTACCTTATGATTCTTGACGAACGTATCTTTTCTTTTATGTACACTGAGAGCCTATGCACCAAAGACGAAGTCCTTGTGTGTCCAATCACACTTGGCCAATAAAGAATTCTATTCTATTCTATTCTATTCTATTCTATTCTATTCTATTCTATTCTATTCTATTCTATTCTATTCTATTCTATTCCATTCCATTCCATTCCATTCCATTCCATTCCATTCCATTCCACTCCTCTCTACTCTACTCTTCTTCTTCTTCTTCTTCTTCTTCTTCTTCTTCTTCTTCTTCTTCTTCTTCTTCTTCTTCTTCTTCTTCTCCTTCTCCTTCTCCTTCTCCTTCCTCCTCCTCCTCCAGTTTTTGCTGAGAGTCTAACAAGGGCCTTTCCCGCAGCCTCACCATCTCAGCCGCTCACTTCTCCCATGTTGTGTCCTATGTCACCATGGTGGCCTGACTGGAAGTGTCATCCTAAGGTTGCCAATTCCAGAAGCTTTAGATTCTAGAAACGGGATCTCCACATTTGGGAAGGGTTGGAAGCTTGCTGAAAAGCTGGCAAACAAACATGGTTTGCTAAATGTATCAGGGAGGATTTATCAGATATCAACCTCTGGGAGCTCTTTCTAGTTTCAGAAGCTAAGCAGGGCCAGGACTGGTTAATATTTGCACGGGAGCTAGAAATTGCCAGGAAGTCACAGAATTCAGGTTATACATGAGAAAGGTGAACACAGAAAGATGGTAAACGGCACAGAATCAAGAGAATACAAAGGAGAAGTATTTTTTTTTTTCATATATCTTAAACATAAATTTACTTTATTTCAACTCTTGGAACAAAATTTATTTTCCAAATTTGCTCCTCTCTGAAGTCCTCCAGTCCAGTTCTCTTCTCCCAACCCTTAAAAAAAAAAAAAGCTGATAATACAATTGGGAAAAGTACAGAGAGAAATACAGGTAGTCCTCGCTTTACGACCACAATTGAGCCCCCCAAAATTCTGTTGCTAAGCAAGACCGTTCTTAAGTGAGCCTTGTCCCATTTTACGACTTTTCTCACCGCCGTTGTTAAGTGAATCACTGCCGTTGTTAAGTCGGTCACGCGGTCGCTAAGCGAATCTGGCTTCCCCATTGACATTGCTCATTCGAAGGGTGCCAGAGGGGATCTCTGGACCCAGAGACACGGCAGACCGTCATAAATATGAGTCCAAATTTGGTTCATGCGGACCCGCAGATGTTGCAACGGTCGTAAGTTTGAAAAATGGTCCTAACTAAGTCATTTTATTTTCAGGAATTTTGAACGGTCATTAAATGAACTGTTGTAAGTTGAGGACTACCTGCACCCCACTTTTTAAAAAAGGTTTAAAACTGCCTTTGCTTCAGGCCGATCAAATCAGTATCAAAAGAGGAAGGACCTCATGTAAGGACTCCAGATCGGCCTCTACATTTTACATCCTTTCAGAAGTTCGCACAACCGTATCCCACAGTTCTAAGATCATGGCATCTGGCCCTCTCAATTCCTGGCAAATAGATGGGGAAGAAATGGAGGTAGTGACCGATTTTATTTTCCTGGGCTCGAAGATCACCGCAAATGGGGACTGCAGCCAAGAAATTAAAAGACGCTTGTTCCAGGGGAGGAAAGCCATGGCAAATCTAGACAGCATACTAAAAAGCAGAGACATCACCCTGCCAACAAAAGTGTGTATAGTCAAGGCGAACTCTGGTGCTGGAGAAGACTCCTGCGAGTCCCTTGGACTGCAAGGCCATCCAACCGGTCAGTCCTGGAGGAGATCGACCCTGACTGCTCTTTAGAAGGCCAGATCCTGAAGATGAAAGTCAAATACTTTGGCCACCTAATGAGAAGGAAGGACTCCCTGGAGAAGAGCCTAATACTGGGAACGATTGAGGGCAAAAGAAGAAGGGGACGACAGAGAACGAGGTGGCTGGATGGAGTCACTGAAGCAGTCGGCGTGAGCTTAAATGGACTCCAGAGGATGGTAGAGGAGAGGAAGGCCTGGAGGAACGTTGTCCATGGGGTCGCGATGGGTCGGACACGACTTCGCAACTAACAACAACAATCCCACCGTTGCTATTTGATGTTCCAGACAAAACACCAAACTTCGGTCACCATCCTCAACCTCAGGTTGCATCTCAAGAAGCTTCCAGGAAAGGCAAACAGATCCTCTGTCTGCACCCGATCCTAAAGGCCAACAAACATTTGGGGCCCACCTGCCCATTTCAGAAGGGCAAAAGGGGCATGGATGGAGTGCTAGGGTTCTGTGGGCTCTGCAGATGTGATGGATTATTACAGCGTCCATCATCCCCGAACCCAACCCAATTCTCTTGGGGAAAGCTGTGTATTAGGTCAATGCAGGGAGACAGAAGGCTACAGATTTGGGACACCCCAGTTTGGAACTGGGAGCTGAACTGGGAGAGGAAACAGGATTGCTGAGGGTTCATGCTCACACGGAGTTATATCAGAATGCGGGATTAGCATCCTGATTTCATATATTACTTTGACGCACAGGTGGTGGGGGAATCCTTATGAAGGAACCCCCTTCTGGAGGAATGGGCAATTTATTCAGTAGGGGCTGGAAAGGGGGAGATAAGCCCCTACTTTCTGGTGGGACCCAAACTTTTCATTTTGGCAAGGGGTGGTGGTGGCATATAGGAAGCATGATGGGTGGAAGAAATGGGGGTCTCCCTAGTCCATTTTAAGCACTTTTTTGAACGGCTTGGAATAAAGCGCTTTTTTGGGGGGTGCAAACTGGGCAGGCAGGGGTGCGGGTCTCCGAAAGTATTACGGGAAGGCTCCCTGTCACATCTACGTCTCTAGGGGCACCACGGCTTTCCCTCTGGGCCGGCTTGGGGGTCGGTGGCGAGGATCTGGGGGATGGGCGGAAGGCGGAAGGGAAGTGGGTCGCCAGAACAGCTGTTCGGGGGTGGTGGTGGCTGGGGAGCGAAGGAAGGCCACAGAAGGACGTTTGGGGTTTTGGGGAGGGGGCTTCTTTCTCCTGCCCCTTCCCACCCTAGGCTGTGATGGGGACCCTCGGGGTCCCCCTGCATGGGCTTCGTCCCCTGGAGAGTGGGGGGAAGAGGCGTAGGCAGCAGGAGGGGCTCCCCAATCCCCCCTCTTCTCCATCCTTCCAGTGTACAGACAGCCCCCCCACCGGCTTGGGGGTCAATGACGATCTGGGTGTGGGGGGAGAAAGGTGAGGGGGGTGGCCCAGCCAGCCGTTCGGGGGGCTGGGGGGTTGGATGGGTGGGGAGCGAAGGAAGGCCACAGAAGGACATTTGGGGTTTTGGGGAGGGGGCTTCTTTCTCCCACCCCTTCCCACCCTAGGCTGTGATGGGGACCCTCGGGGTCCCCCTGCATGGGCTTCGTCCGCTGAGGGGGAAGGGATGGAGGTGACAGGAGGGGCTCCCCGACTCCCCCTCTTCTCCATCCCTCCAGTATACAGGCAGCCCCCCCACGCTCGCCCCCTCCCCCCCGCCACCGGCTTGGGGGTCGGTGACAATCTGGGGCTGAGGGTAGGAAAGTGGGGGGAGAGTGGCCCGGCCAGCCGTTCGGGGGGGGCTGGGGGCTGGATGGGTGGGGAGCGAAGGAAGGCCACAGAAGGAAGTTTGGGGTTTTGGGGAGGGGGCTTCTTTCTCCCACCCCTTTTTCACCCTAGGCTGTGATGGGGACCCTCGGGGGTCCCCCTGCATGGGCTTCATCCCCTGGGGAGGGGGGGAAGGGGCGTAGGCGGCAGGAGGGGCTCCCCGACTCCCCCTCTTCTCCATCCCTCCAGTATACAGGCAGCCCCCCCACGCTCGCCCCCCCCCCCCGCCACCGGCTTGGGGGTCGGTGACGATCTGGGGGTGCAGGGGAAAAGTGGGGGGGTGGCCCAGCCAGCCGTTTGGGGGGCTGGGGGGCTGGATGTTTGGGGAGCGAAGGAAGGCCACAGAAGGACATTTGGGGTTTTGGGGAGGGGGCTTCTTTCTCCCGCCCCTTCCCACCCTAGGCTCTGATGGGGACCCTCGGGGGGGGTCCCCCCTGCATGGGCTTCATCCCCTGGGGAGGGTGGGGGGAAAGAGGCGTAGGCGGCAGGAGGGGCTCCCCGACCCCCCCCTCTTCTCCATCCCTCCAGCGTACAGACAGCCCCCCCACACACACACACACACTCCCGCCCCCCCCCCCCCCGCTGGGGCTGCGATCTGCAATCCATCCTCGCCTTTGTTTGCTCAAGAAATCGCCCTCCGTTCGGCTCAGCCGATGCCGGGCGCCTATAAAAACCCCGACGGGATCCGGGGCCGGTCCAGAGGGGGCGGTGATTCGCTCCGGGATCCGCGATCGCCTGCACCGAGATGAGCCTCTCGGGCGCACAGCTGGGGCCGCTGCTGCTGCTGTTGCTGCTGCCGCCCTTCGCCCTCGCGTGGCCGGGCCCGGGGTCGCCCGTGGGACCCGCCAAGACCCTCCTGCTCATCCAGCCCGAGTCGACGGAGCCTCTGCCTTCCAAAGGCGCGCAAGGTAGGGCTGCCTGGAAGCGGAGCGACGGGATTTTGACGCCTATGAATGAGAATAACAAAAAGAGTTTCGGAAGGGACCTCGGGAGGTCTTCTAGTCCAACCCTGATCAGACAAGAATGCCTGTCGGACGTCAATGCCATTTTTTTATTTTTTATTTTAGTCTTTTTTTTTTTTAATTTGATTTATATGCCGCCCTTCTCCGAAGACTCAGGGCGGCTTACAATGTGCTCAGCAATAGCCTTCATCCTTTTGTATATTTATACAAAGTCAGCTTATTGCCCCCACAAACTGGGTCCTCAATTTACCTACCTTAGAAAGGATGGAAGGCTGAGTCAACCTTGAGCCTTGGCGAGATTCGAACCCTGCAGTAATTTCCCCTTCTTCTCTCTTTTTTCTTTTCTTTTTTTTTTTCCAAAGAAACTTTATTGAGTTTAAAAAACAGAAATATATTGACATTTCCATTAATAGAATAATTTAGAATAGAATAATTTTATTTCTATACCGCCCTTCTCCCGAAAGGACTCAGGGCGGTGTACAGCCTATTCAAAGACAAGACAACATCAGTTAAAATAGTTTAAAATTATTACATGAATTCGGCTCAATTCACTTTAAAACCCCAGGTTTTAACCCCTAATATCAGATGTGCAGTGGTTTTAACTATATACAAAATATATTTCTGGTGTCATTTCAAATTACTTTTTACTTTTATTTAACACACCTCTTTCTCTTCCTTTCATTTTATCATTCATCCATTCAATGCCTTTTCTTTCTTTTCCTTTCTTCTCTATCCTTCTCCCTTCCCCCTTTCCTCCTCTGTTTTTCCTCCTATTTGCTTTTTTTTTCTTTTTTTAAATTTGATTTATATGCCGCCCTTCTCCGGAGACTCAGGGCGGCTTACAATGCGTTAAGCAATAGCCTTCATACTTTTGTATATTTTATACAAAGTCAGCTTATTGCCCCCACAAACTGGGTCCTCAGTTTACCTACCTTAGAAAGGATGGAAGGCTGAGTCAACCTTGAGCCTGGTGAGATTCAAACTTACAGTAGTTGCAGACAGCTGGTGTTAATCACAATGCTATCAGTCTGCTGAGCCACCAGGCCCCTTTTGCATTTTTTTTGCGTTTTATTTTATCAACTAATCAACGTTTTAAACAGAAAAAAAGAAAGAAAGACGAGAAAAGAATACAAGATAGAATGACAGAGTTAGAAAGGACCTTGGAGGTTTTTCTAATCCAATCCTACTGGTCAGACAAGAACCCCTATCTACCATTCCAGATAAATTATCCAACCTCTTCGTAAAAACTTCTAGGGTTGGAGCATTCACAACTTCTGGAGGCAAGTCATTCCACTGGTCAATTGTTCTCCCTGTCAGGACATTTCTCTTTCGTTCTAGGCTGGATCTCTGTTTTGATCAGTTTCCATCCTTTACTCCTGGTCCTGCCTTCAGGTGTGACAGCAAAGATAAAAGGGGAGGAAAAAAAAAAAGATTTGGTCCCTACAAATCTTGCTCTTGGGGAATTCCTCCTTAGTTCTAAGTTGCTTCTCTCCTTGAATGGTTGCCATCCGTGGCTTCTGGTCCAGCCTTCAGATGCTTTTGGAGAATAGCTTGAACCCCTCTTTTTTGTGGCACCCCCCCAAGTGGAGATTGCTATCGTGTCCCCCAGAGGAGATGTCTCCTCTAAGGGCGGATCCGGGTCTCTCTCTTGGCGAGTCTGGAGGGACTCGAACCGACTCCAGCTGGCTTCTTCAACGGCCCTTGAGCACATTCCCGGCCGCTGGGCTCGATCAGTTCCGTAGCCACGTCGGGGGAACTTGGGGGGGTCACCTCCCTCTCTCTCCAGGACCCCACTGGCCCTTGGAGCCCCGCCAATCTCGGAGGGGTGGTTATTATGGGTCGGTGGTCGCGTGTGTTGGAAGGGCGAGATCTCAGGGTTTTTGGGTTTTTTTTGCTTTAATTTATATGCCGCCCTTCTCCGGAGACTCAGGGCGGCTTACAATGCGTTAAGCAATAGCCTTCATACTTTTGTATATTTATACAAAGTCAGCTTATTGCCCCCACAATCTGGGTCCTCATTTCACCTACCTTAGAAAGGATGGAAGGCTGAGTCAACCTTGAGCCTGGTGAGATTTGAACTTGCAGTAATTGCAAGCAGCAGATGTTAATAACAGTGCTTTAGTCCACTGTACTACAGGCTCAGTAACAGTAGAGTTAGAAGGGACCTTGGAGATCATCTAGTCCAACCCCCTATTCACGCAGGAGACCTGTACTAGGGAACCGTGGGAGCTGGGAACATCCCGGGAGGCAGAGATGGGGGGAGGGGGGGGGCGCCGGAGTGCGGGCGGGGGGGGGCGGCAAACCGGTGGCCATCGGATGCAATATTGGAGGGGCTGTTACAAAGAGGAGGGAGCCCAGTGCCCACCTATTCTCCAAAGCACCGGGAGGCAGGACAAGAAATAAAGGATAGACGATCATTAAAGAGAGATCCATCCAACCTAGAAATAAGGAGCCTTGGTGGTGCAGTGGACTAAACTACTGTTAAAAAGTAGTATTTAGCTGCCAGCTGCCTGCAATTACTGCGAGTTCAATTCTCATCAAGCTCAAGGTTGACTCAGCCTTCCATCCTTCCGAGGTAGGTAAAATGAGGACCCGGATTGTGGGAGCAATAAGCTGACTTTGTATACAAAAAAAAGAACACCGCTTGGGGGGGTGCGAAAGCCCTACTAAGCAGGTATATACAAAAGTATGAAGGCTATTGCTTAAAAGCATTGTAAGACGTCCTGAGTCTCCGGAGAAGGGCGGCATATAAATCAAACAAACAAACAAACAAATAATAATTATTAATAATTATTATTATTAATAATTATTATTATTAATTAAATAATTAAATTAATTATTAAGAGCCTTGGTAGTACAGTGGTCTAAAGCACCCTGTTATTAAGACCAGCTGCCTACAATTACTGCAGTTTCGAATCTCGCCAAGGCTCAAGGTTGGCTCAGCCTTCCATCCTTTCTAAGGTAGGTAAATTGAGGACCCAGTTTGTGGGGGCAATAAGCTGACTTTGTATAAATATACAAAAGAATGAAGGCTATTGCTTAACGCATTGTAAGCCGCCCTGAGTCTCCGGAGAAGGGCGGCCTATAAATCAAATTAAAAATAAAAAAAATAATTAAAAAAAATGAATTTAATAATTAATTAATTTAATAATTAATTTAATAATTAATTTAATAAATTTAATAATTAATTTAATTAATTAAATAATTAAAACTAGTACTAAATAAATAAATAAATAAATAAATAAATAAATAAATAAGGGAAAAATTCCTGGACAGTTCGAATATTTAATCAGTGGAACGACCTGCCACTAGAAGTTGGGGCTGCTCCAAACACTGGAGGCTTTTAAAGAAGAGATTGGACCACCGTTTAAATATCTGAAATGTATAAGGGTTTCCTGCTTGAGCAGGGGGTTGGACTAGAGGACCTTCAAGGCCCCTTCCAACTCTTGCTATTCTGTATTCTGCTTGGCAGCGCAACCCTCTCCCGTCCTTTCCCACCCGATGGCGTGTTTCTGAACCTGTGAAGAACTCCAAGGAGGCGCGGCCGCACCTTCCGAGTTCTGTTAGATCTGCCGTTTAGGGGGAAAGGGACTCCCGAGGCGACGTTGGGACAGATTTTTGGAATTAAAGCGGGGGGTGGGGAGAGAGAGAGAGATGGATATGGGGTCCCCTTCCTTCGGTGGTTGAAATCACTTGGGTGAATACAAGTTCTCCTTCGTTTTGGCCTCATTCCCCACTTGCTTGTCTTGGGTATTCCACACGTGTCAATTGTTTAGTTTGTTATTTTTGCTTTGTTCGTCGGAATGATTCTTAGTGATGTTACGTGGATCCAGAGGTGAGCAAGCTCCGGCTGCAGAGATTTAACCTGTTAAATTAAACTGTCTACTGTTGACCTCACCCCATTCCTAAGAGGTCTGTAAGGGGCGTGCATAAGTGCACCAGGCGCCTACCGTCCCTATCCTAATATTCCTTTTTTACTTACTCTTTTCATGTATTCAAATTATGTTTATACTTTTACCTGTTATCTTATATATATGCTTGACAAAATAAAAAATAAAAAAATAAAATAAACAATTTTCTGGGTTCACATCATCTGCTTCATCCTAGACCAGGGCAGGAATCTCCAACCTTGGCAACTTTAAGCCTGGCGGACTTCAACTCCCAGAATTCTCTTTGCTGCCCGGGGAATTCTGGGAGTTGAAGTCCGCCAGGCTTAAAGTTGCCAAGGTTGGTGACCTCTGTCCCAGAGTAAATGGGCCAGTTTCACACTGCATTCTTTGCACAATACATAAAGTAAAGTCGTTTAGATAAATGCAGCAATGGCTAAGCCTTTAGCTCAGTGTAATGGAGGAGGGGGGCAAGAGTGGGATAAGAATAAAGAAGCAAGCAAGTTGTCTCCTTTCCAGTTTGGAACTAACTAACTAACTAACTAACTAACTATTTATTTATTTATTTATTTATTTATTTATTTATTTATTTTTACGTATTTATATGCCGCCCTTCTCTCAAAGGACTTGGGAAGGGATGGGATGGGATGGGAATGATGTAAGAGTGTGTGGGAAGGACCTTGAGGGGGACAGGATAAAGGCCCACAGTCTAGGCCACGGGTGTCAAACTCAAGGCCGGGGGGCTGGATCCAGCCTGCGGGGTGCTTAGTTCTGGCCCGCAGGGTCGCCCTGGAAAAACAGCAAAGGACCAGCCAGTGATGCTTCTGCCAGAGAAAACGGAGCTCAGGAGCCCGTTTTCACTGGGAGCGCTCGAGCCACCACAGGTGTCCCCGACATGAGTGACGTCAAGCTGGCCACACCCTCCCACGAGGTCAAACACAACCCCGATGCGGCCCTCGATGAAATCGACTTTGACACCAATGTTCTATGCCAGAGGTCCTCAAACTTGGCAGCTTTAAGACTTGTGGACTTCAACTCCCAGAATTCTCCAGCCAGCATAGCTGGCTGGAGAATTCTGGGAGTTGAAGTCCACAAGTCTTAAAGCTGCCAAGTTTGAAGACCTCTGTTCTAGGCAATGGTATGATAAGCAGCAACTCACTCCACAGATGAGGGAAAAAAACATGGCAGCCAGTTCAATGCACGGTTTTCTGAAGCAGCTGGCTGGGGAATTCTGGGAGTTGAAGTCCACCGGGCTTAAAGTTGCCAAGGTTGGAGACTCCTGTTCTGGAGCATTCAAAATTCCTTTTTCTTTGCAGGATGTTATTTCGGTGGCCGGTTCTACACCTTGGAGGATACCTGGCATCCTGATTTAGGGGAACCCTTTGGCATTATGCACTGTGTAGTGTGCACCTGCGAACCAGTAAGTGTCATTGTAGAGCCAGGTTAAAAGGCAGGTGCGGTTGAATTTTTATTTTTTTTTTAAATTTGATTTATATGCCGCCCTTCTCCGGAGACTCAGGGCGGCTTACAATGCGCTAAGCAATAGCCTTCATACTTTTGTATATTTATACAAAGTCATCTTATTGCCCCCACAAACTGAGTCCTCATTTCACCACCTTAGAAAGGATGGAAGGCTGAGTCAACCTTGAGCCTTGGAGAGATTCGAACCAGCAGTAAATTGCAGGCAGCTGTGTTAATAACAGGGTGCTTAGACCACTGTACTATCAAGGCTCAATTAGCCAGATTTCCCAGGTTTCTGGGAAATGAGGGATCCTGATACAAGCAGTCCTTGACTTACAATAGTTCGTTTAGTGACCATTTAGAAGTTACAACGCCACTGGAGAAAAAGTTGACTGATGATCATTTTTCACACTTATGACCATTGCAGCATCCCCATGGCCATTTGATTTACATTCGGATGCTTGACAATTGGTTCGTGTTTTTGTTAAACAGTTTATTTATACATTTTCAGTTTACATACATAAGTGCTTTGTGAATAGCGTATTGCCTGGATCCATTTGCTTACATAATAATACTTTCCCGGCTCCTAATTTCTACCTCTATTATCCAACCATTTATAAAACAAGTCTCATGTTCGAAAATATTCTGTATCTTCTTTTTCTTTTATTTTTAATGTCAATCTGTCCATTTCTGCACAATCTAGTTTTTTTTTTTTAATTACATCTTCCGTAAGTGTTTCCTCATTTTTCCAGTACGGTGGAGAAACAATTCTTGCAGCTGTTAAGACATGAAATATTAAATACAGTAGTGGCCAAAATTGTGGAAACCTTTTGGGAAAAGTATATTTTTTAAAAACTAGCTAATAACACCACTTTTTTTTTTTTGAGAAGTACCATAAAATTATTTATCAATGGAAAGATAATTTAATCAAGAATGTAATGCAATAACTTTTATGAAGGATTTACTATTAGAATAGCAGTTACGGTATAAAGAAGAAAAGTGAAGCACGTAGAAAAGACGAGATATACAAAAATTATCACCATAGAAAAAACGAGATATTTTGGGAGTTGAAGTCCACAAATCTTAAAGCTGCCAAGTTTGAAGACCTCTGTTCTAGGCAATGGTATGATAAGCCAAAAATTATCACCATGTCAGTTAATACTTAGCTGGGTAACCTTTAGCATGAATGACGGCCTTACCACATCTTCCCATGGAGTGAACCAAGTCTTTTAGTTCTGCAGCTGTTATAATGTGAAACCAAGATTGAATGATGGCTTCTATTAACTGGGTTTTATTGCTGGGTCGCTTCTGACTAACAAGTTTCTTTAGTCGGCTCCATCGATTTTCAATTGGGTTAAGGTCTGGGCTATTCCCAGGCCATTCCAGCGGTGGAATATGATTATCTTGAAACTCCCCCCCAAAAAAGTGGTGTTTATTAGCCATCAAACTTCAAAAATACACTTTCCCCAAAAGGTTTCCACAATTTTGGCATTATAACATTATAGCAGCTGCAGAACTAAAAGACTTGGTTCACTCCATGGGAAGACGTTGTAAGGCTGTAATTCATGCTAAAGTTTACGACAGGGGGATTTGGCCTGGGTGGGAAGGTTCTGCATCGTCTCTAATAAAACACAAAAGTGCTACGGATTCATCCAAAACTGGAATATAATCTATTGTAAGAATTTTCTATTTTTTTTTTCTCCTCCTCCAGCAGAGGAATCGGAGAGGGAAACCGGCTGGCAAAGTCAGCTGTAAGAACATTAAGCATAGCTGCCCCAAACTTCCTTGTGCTGATGCTATTGTGCTTCCAGGACAATGTTGCAAATCCTGCCCCAAAGGTAAGTCAATTACAAATTGTTGTTGTTGTTGTTAGTTGCAAAGTCGTGTCCGACCCATTGCGACCCCATGGACAACGTTCCTCCAGACTTTCCTGTCCTCTACCATCCTCTGGAGTCCATTTAAGCTCACGCCGACTGCTTCAGTGACTCCATCCAGCCACCTCGTTCTCTGCCGTCCCCTTCTTCTTTTGCCCTCAGTCTTTCCCAGCATTAGGCTCTTCTCCAGTGAGTCCTTCCTTCTCATTAGGTGGCCAAAGGATTGGAGTTTCATCTTCAGGATCTGGCCTTCGAAAGAGCAGTCAGGGTTGATCTCCTCCAGGACTGACCGGTTTGATCGCCTTGTGGTCCAAGGGACTCGCAGGAGTCTTCTCCAGCCACCAGAGTTCAAAGGCCTCAGTTCTTTGGTGCTCAGCCTTCCCTATGGTCCAACTTTCATAGCCATACATTGCAACTGGGGACACCATAGCCTTGACTGTACGCACTTTTGTTGGCAGGGTGATGTCTCTGCTTTTTAGTATGCTGTCTAGATTTGCCATGGCTTTCCTCCCCAGGAGCAAGCGTCTTTTAATTTCTTGGCTGCAATCCCCATCTGCGGTGATCTTGGAGCCCAGTAAATTAAATTTGTCACTACCTCTATTTCTTCCCCATCTATTTGCCAGGAATTCAGAGGGCCGGATGCCATGATCTTAGTTTTCTTAGTTTACAGTGGCGGTCCTCACTTAACGGATGGCCTTATTTTGTGACCATTCGAAGCACTGTGCCCTAGAGTCGGACACGACTGGACAAGGGAAACCTTTACCTTTATTATAGTTCTGAGTTTCCAACCACTTGGAACTGAGGAACAAAGCTCTACCGCCTCTGTGCCCAGCCTGAGCCCCTCTATCTGAGCCTAGTGGTAAGAGCTGCATCCCTTACACCATCTTACCATCTCTGCCCCTGCACCTGGTCCATCTGACGCCAGTTTCTTCGGCAGGGATTCATGAGGACTAGAAGCTTTCTCTTTACTAACTCTGTGTTGCCAGCTAAACTAGAAAGTGGAAAATAAAATGAAAGAGACAAAGAAGTAAGCTTTGTTAAAGCTAACCATGGCATGGCACGTTGGGTGAATTCACCCACCAAGTCTGATCTGGTTAAGCATGCTGTGTGAACCAAGCCATCACCTCTACCCTTTGTTTCATTCTAATTGCCAAGTCCCTACACTCTTTCTTTCTTTCTTTCTTTCTTTCTTTCTTTCTTTCTTTCTTTCTTTCTTTCTTTCTTTCTTTCTTTCTTTCCTTCTTTCCTTCCTTCCTTCCTTCCTTCCTTTCTTCTTTCTTTCTTTCTTTTCCTTTTTTCTTTCTTTCTTTCCTTTCTTTTTTCTTTCTTTCCTTCCTTTCTTTCTTTCCTTTCTTCTTTCTTTCTTCCTTCCTTCCTTCCTTTCTTTCCTTTCTTCTTTCTTTCCTTCTTTCCTTTCTTCTTTCTTTCCTTCTTTCCTTTCTTTCTTTCTTCTTTCTTTCTTTCCTTTCTTTCTTCCTTTCTTTTTTCTTTCTTTCTTTCCTTTCCTTCCTTCCTTCCTTCCTTCCTTCCTTCCTTCCTTCCTTCCTTCCTTCCTTCCTTCCTTTCTCTTTTCACAGAGAAAGAATGAAATGGATTTCTTGGAACCATAGGTACCCTTACATGCTCACACAAACACACACACACACACACACACACACACAAACACACGTATGTTCTCTTGGCAGGCTTAGCCTACAGAAGATTTCCTAGAACAGTCTGTCCCCCCGTCCCCCCCCCCTGTCCTTCTCTCCCTCCGTCGGTTGCCTCTTTTTCCGTCTCAACGCCGATGTTCAGCGCACGTGGGCTTTGCATCAGATGGCAGACAGGAGGCATCCAGTAGGGCAGATGTGTAACCTCCCTCTCTTGTTTATTTGGTGTGTTGATTTTCGGTGCCCTGCTTTTCCCTTGTATAGTCTATGCTTCCCATTTGTTTAGCTTTCCCGAGGTGACTAAGAAGGCGAATGTGTTTATCGCCATAACTCCCTGCACACACCTGCCCTTGTCTGCTCCCAACAGCTGGACAGAGCCAATGTCTGGACACAAGGAAGTTGTCTGGAGCCATCTGGGTACCATGGGTAAAGGGCTAGGAGTTCCAGTAGTCCATGGCCTGCACAGACGGCCTATGCTGTGGAGATTCTCAATCATCCAGGTTCACGGTTGTCCCAAATGTTGTTGTTTTTTTCCAAAAGGCAACTAGACTTTCTTGGGGTTTTCTTTGGGGGGGGGGAAATATTTTGCTTCTGATGAGAAGCCAAAATCAAGAAGCTTCTTGGAGGAGAAGCCAAAAAAAAAAAAAAAAGGCCAACACAGTTCTAGGCTGCATCAACAGAGGGATAGAATCAAAATCAGGTGAAGTGTTAATACCACTTTATAAAATTATAAGAGCCTTGGTAGTACAGTGGTCTAAAGCACCCTGTTATTAAGACCAGCTGCCTGCAATTACTGCAGGTTCGAATCTTGCCAGGCTCAAGGTTGACTCAGCCTTCCATCCTTTCTAAGGTAGGTGAAATGAGGACCCAGATTGTGGGGGCAATAAGATGACTTTGTATAAATATACAAAAGGATGAAGGCTATTGCTTAACACCTTGTAAGCCGCCCTGAGTCTCCGGAGAAGGGCAGCATATAAATCAAATTAAAAAAAAAAATACCCTGATGAGACCACACCTGGAATATTGCATCTAGTTTTGGTCGCCGCCATGTACAAAAAAAAAAAAAGATGTTTAACATTTGTTTAGCGACTATTTCAAGTTGCAACAGCATTGAAAACAATGACTTGTTTCTCACACTTACGACCGTTGCAGCAGCCCCCGTGGTCACGACGTGATGAAAATTTGGATGCTGTGTATTTATGATGGTTGTGGTGTCCCTTTTTGCTGATCTTGAATAACAGATTTGGATGATCACTTTTTGCCATCTTGAATAACAGATTTGGAAGGGACCTTGGAGGTCTTTTAGTCCAACCAGTGGTAGGTTGCTCCCAGTTCTGTCCGGTTTTTTAGAACCGGTAGTAAAAGCGGCAGGAGGCTCCGCCTACCCACCCGGACGTCATCATTGACGATCTGTGCATGCGGAGAAGCGCAAGCGCGCAATCCCGTTGTGAACCGGTAGTAAAGGTAAGTAGAACCCAATCCCCTGCTCAAGCAGGAGATCCTGTCCCATTCCAGATAAATGATTGTCCAATCTTTTCTTAAAAGCCTCCAATGATGGAGCACCAGGTTGAATTCCAAAGGAGATGCCTTATCTAGAATAGACTAGAACTGTGATGGCGAACCTATGGCACGCGTGTCATAGGTGGCACGCGGAGCCATATCTGTGGGCACACGAACATTGCCATAGCTCAGCTCCAGCGTGCACGCATGCACCGGCCAGCTGATCTTTGGGCCTTGTGGGCCCACTGGAAGTCGGGAAACAAGGTGTTTCCGGCCTCCCGGGGGCGGGGGGGGGGGTGTCGCGTGCTCAGGACTTTCTTATTTTATCAAGCTGGCCTGGCCTAAATCTTCTCCCTTTTTAAAATGTAAATTTTAATTTGTTTTTAAATTATTGGGTATTTTAAATTTGTCTCAGCCAAATTATTTAATTTGTTTTTATTCTATTTTAAATTTTTGTATTTATGTGTTTTATTCTGTGGCTGTTCACCGCCCTGAGTCCTTTGGGAGTAGGGCGGTATAGAAATCCAATAAAAAAATAAATAAATAAATAAATAAATAAATAAATAAATAAATAAATAAATAAATAAATAAATAAATAGAGAAGGCCGTTTTTGTCCTCCCCAAGCTCCTAGAAAGGCTCTGGAGCCTGGGGAGGGCGAAAAACGGGCCTAACGGGCCCACTGGTAACCTTTTTGCTGTCATATGCCAAAAGCGGGGGGAGTGCGGAGGGGTTGCACACGCGGGGCGCGGGGGGGCATTGAATTATGGGTGTGGGCACGGCACGCACAACCCCCCCGTGCTCCCCCCGCTTTTGGCACGCGACGGCAAAAAGGTTAGCCATCACTGGACTAGAACCTTCTGACAAGCAGTGCGGAAGCCAGATTCTGACTCAACTACCATGTGACTAACTTAACAAATGGCAAGGAAAAGTCGTAAAATGGGGGGGGGAATTCACTTCACCTCTGTCTTGTTTAGCGACAGAAAATTAGGGCTGAGTTGTGATCGAGGCCTACATAATAGGGCTGAATCAAATATGCCACATCTGTATCGGAGTAGGGACAGTGCTCTCTCTCTCTTTCCACCCGGCTCAGAATCCTCCGTTACTTTGCTGACACGGCAAAATAACCCGCAGTTTGTTTTTTAATACGTTGATTTCAAGTTTGGGGTATTTGGTTTGGGAATTAACGAGGGAACCGGAGTGAAAGCGAGACTTTGTCCTGTCGTGGCCAGGAGGCTGAAGCCTGTGGCCTGTGGCCTCGCCCAGCCGTTTACAAAATGCCACCCAAACCTGCGTTTGAAAATCATAAATAAAGAAAGCACATTTGGGCAGCGTTAATCATTTATTTATTTATTTATTGGTTCGATTTATATGCTGCCCTTCTCCGGAGACTCAGGGTGGCTTACAATGCGTTAAGCAACAGCCTTCATACTTTTGTATATACCTGCTTAGTAGGGCTTTTGGCCCTCCCTAAGCGGTGTTCTTTTTTATACAAAGTCATCTTATTGCCCCCACAATCCGGGTCCTCATTTTACCTACCTGGGAAGGATGGAAGGCTGAGTCACCCTTGAGCCTGGTGAGATTTGAATTTGCAGTAATTGCAGGCAGCTGGTGTTACTTAACAGCACTTTAGTCTGCTGCGCCACCAAGGCTCTTTATCGTCGCAGGGGGATGCCCATAAATTCTTCTGTTCCTGTCCCATGTGGGATTCTCCCTCCTGATGCCGCTCTGTTTGAAATGAGGGGAGATTCCAGGTACCCTTCCAATGGAAACCCCCTTTTCTGCCTCTTTCCACACAGATGTTGGGGGCAATTCAATTCCAGAGTTGGCCCCATATACCAGACCCCAAAGTAGAGCAGCATCTTTATTCTCTGTCCGGCACACGTGTAACTGTGTGAAGAAGGATGTTGGTCTTAATTTTGAAAGAGAAAATCACTTGTGGATGTCAGGAGCTGTCAGTTTTTATTCACTGCATCCATGTTTTTATCACCACAATACAAAAATGACATGGAGACTCTAGAAAGAGTGCAGAGAAGAGCAACAAAGGTGATTAGAGGACTGGGGGCTAAAACATATGAAGAACGGTTGCAGGAACTGGGCATGTCTAGTTTGATGAAGAGAAGGACTAAGGGAGACATGATAGCAGCCTCCCAATATCTCAGGGGCTGCCACAAAGAAGAGGGAGTCAAGCTATTCTCCAAAGCACCTGAGGGCAGGACAAGAAGCAATGGGTGGAAACTAATCAAGGAGAGAAGCAACTTAGAACTAAGGAGGAATTTCCTGACAGTTGGTAGAATTAATCAGTGGAACAACTTACCTCCAGAAGTTGTGAATGCTCCAACACTGGAGGTTTTTAAGAAGAGATTGGACAGCCATTTGTCTGAAATGGTATATAGGGTTTCTTGTCTGACCAGTGGCTTGGATTACAAAAACTCCAAGATCCTTAACTCTGTCGTTCTACCTTGTATTCTTTTCTTTCTCTTCTTTTTTTTTCTGTTTAAAGTTTTTATTAGTTTATAAAATAAAACGCAAAAATGCAAAAGCAAATAGTAGGACTAATAGAAATAGAATTACAGAGTTGGAAGGGACCTTGGAGGTCTTCTAGTCCAACCCCCTGCCCAGGCAGGAAACCCTACACCACTTCAGACAAATGGTTATCCAACATCTTCTTAAAAACTTCCAGTGTTGGAGCATTTGCAACTTCTGGAGGCAAGTTGTTCCACTGGTTAATTGTTCTAACTGTCAGGAAATTTCTCCTTAGTTCTAAGTTGCTTCTCTCCTTGATTAGTTTCCACCCATTGCTTCTTGTTCTGCCCTCAGGTGCTTTGAAGAATAGTTTGACTCCTTATAAGAGAGGAAAGGGGGAAGGGAGGAAATAGGGGGAAAATAGGGGAAATAGGGGGAAAATAGGGGAGGAAAGGGGGAAGGGAGAAGTGTAGAGAAGAAGGGAAAAAGAAAGAAAAGGCATTGACGTCCGACTCCCTCTGGTGCCATAGAATAAGACAGTAACATCAAACCATAACTTTTTTACTTTTACATCATAAACGAGCCATTTGTATAACGACAAATCTATCTAATCACTAAAAACCCAAATCAATGTTTCATTTTTTCCCCCCACCTGAAGCACAAAGTCCAGAAACGGTTTCCAAATAGAAACAAAAATATTTGTGTGGGTTGTTTTTTTTTTTAAGATCAAAGCAATCAATTTAGCCATCTCTGCTAACTCCATCAGCTTTTGCAGCCATTCTTCCGTCCGTTTTCGTACATAAAGTCATCTTGCTGCCATCAATATCATCAAATTTTTGTCCACAAATCTTTTTTTCCCCATTAAACCCAAAATAAAAGTTCTTTTCTCTTCTTGTGTCCCATGGTTCAAGTCCTGTTTTACTCATTTAACCCCTGCAGTGATCCACTTAACAACTGTGGCAGGAGAACTTGTACAATGGAGCAAAATTCACTTAACAAATGTCTCACTGAGCAACATAAATGGGGGGGGCGCTCAATTGTGCTCGTAAGCAGAGGTGAGTTTCAGCAGGTTCTGACCAGTTCTGGAGAACCGGTAGCGGAAATTTTGAGTAGTTCAGAAAACAGGTAGTAAAAATTCTGACTGGCCCCGCCCTCATCTATTCTCTGCCTCCTGAGTCCCAGCTGATTGGGAGGAAATGGGGATTTTGCAGTAACCTTCCCCTGGATTGGGGAGGGAATGGAGATTTTGCAGTATCCTTCCTCTGCCACGCCCACCAAGCCACACCCACCAAGCCACACCCAGTCCACCAAGCCACGCCCACAGAACAGGTAGTAAAAAAATTTGAAACCCACCACTGGTCGTAAGTTGAAGACTACCTGAATATGGATTGGCTCTTATTTTTGACACTTCAAATCTCTTCCTGTTCCCCTTCGTGCAGCCCCTGCCAACATCGCGGAGAAGAGATCTGAGCAGCTGTTGGACAAGATGGAATACTCCCAGGAGAAAGAAGATGGCTTACACAGGAACTACAACGACCGAGCCTACTTCAGCTCTCAGGACTTGATCCGAGATGACAGCCAGATAGGTATGAGTGAGGTGGTGCCCAGGTCCCGATTCCAGGCTGCGTGTTTTTGCGTGTAATCACAGGATGTAGTGTTACAGAGTTTTATCTTCCAGAGATATTTAGTATAGGCCAGGTGTCTGCAACCTGCAGCTCCGGAGCTGCATGCGGCTGTTTGGGCCCTCTGCTGTGGCTCCCTGTTGGATGATCCCACCACTGGCTGGCCCCACCCCTTGCCTCCCAGTCACTCTTCGCCTAGCCTGAGGAGGTAAGGGCAACGGCGGGGGATGGAGAAGTGGTCAGGGCAGAGTCAGAGAGATACAGAGAGAGGGGGAGAGAGAGAGAGAGACATAGAGAGATACAGAGAGAGAGGGAGAGCGGGAGAGAGAGGGAGGGAGGGGAGAGAGAGATACGTCAAAAGGATTTTGTGGTTCCCGGTGTTTTTTAATAACTGGTTCTCTGCCCTAATGACTGGCTGGGTAGGCGTGGCTGGGGAGGTGTCATGTTACTGGTGGAAGTGAGTGACATTGAGTTGGCCACGCCCACCCAGGTTTTGTGGCTCCCAGTGTTTTCTTTTCTGTGGGAAACGGGTCCAAATGGCTCTTTGAGTGTTTAAGGTTGCAGACCCCTGGTATAGGCAGTCCTGGACTTACAACAGGATGTTTAGTGACCGTTCGAAGTTACAACGGCCCTTGAAAAAGTGACTTATGACCATGAGCTGTGGTGGTGCAGTGGTTAGAATGCAGTATTGCAGGCTAATTCAACTCACTGCCAGCAGTTCGAATCTCATCAGGCTCAGGGTTGACTCAGCCTTTCATCCTTCCGAGGTCGGTAAAATGAGGACCCAGATTGTTGGAGGTAAATACGCTGACTCTGTAAACTGCTTAGAGAGGGCTGTAAAAGCACTGTGAAGCGGTATATAAGTCTAAGTGCTATTGCTAATGCTATTTTTCACACTTATGACCATTGCAGCATCCCCGTGGTCATGTGATTTAAATTCGGATCCTTGGCAATTGGTACATATGTATGCAGTGTCCCGGCATCATTTAATCCCCTTTTGTGACCACCGGATAAGCAAAGTCAATGGGGAAGCCGGATTCACTTACCCAACCGTGTTGCTGGTTTACATCGAGGATGTACCTGCATGCATTTCATTTCAGGCTAAATGAATGAAATGCATATTGCAGGCCGACTCTGCCCACAGCCAGGAGTTCGATCCTAACCGGCTCAAGGTTGACTCGGCCTTCCATCCTTCTGAGCAGTGGTGGGTTGTCCCCGGTTCGCACCGGTTCTATAGAACTGGTAGTAAAACCGACGGGAGGCTCCGCCCACCGACCCCGACGTCATCAAAACTCTTCTGCGCATGCTCAGAAGAGCACGCGCGTGCGGCCTCGCTGTGAACCGGTAGTAAAGATAAGTAGTAAGATTGTTGGGGGCAAATATGCTGACTCTGTAAACCGCTTAGAGAGGGCTGTAAAAGCACTGTGAAGCGGTATATAAGTCTAAGTGCTATTGCTATTGCATTTCGGCAAAACCATGGGATGCCGCACATGGCTGTACTTGCAGTCCGTTTGCTGAGCATCTAAAGTACAGGTAGTCCTTGACTTATGACAGTTCATTTAGTGACCGTTCGAAGTTGTGGCGGCACCAAAAATAGTGACTTATGACCATTTTTCACACCTATGACCGCTGCAGCATCTCCCCATGATTTAAAATTCGGGTGATTGACCACTAACTCATATTTATGATGGGAGCAGTCTCCTGGGGGGGTCATATGAGCCCCTTTTGCGACCTTCTAACAAGCCAAGTCAATGGGGAAGCCAGATTCACTTAATAAGCGTGTTCCTTTTTTTTAAATTTTTTTTTTTTAATTTTAAACAAACTTTATTCGTATTTAAAAAAAGTCATTTAAAACAAATATAAGAAAAACTGACAAGTTTCTCTTAATCAAACACACATATTACATATACATATACAGTACATATATAGTGCTCAACTTCATCTATTAACTACTTTCTAATATTATACATACATATATACATACGCACAGTGACTGATTTCCTTCTATATCTCTCTGACAGTGCGTGTTCCTAATTCAACAACTACATGGATTCACTTAACGAATGTGGTGAGAAAAGTCGTAAAATGGGGCAAAATTCACTTAGCACTTTTCTCGCTTAGCAACATCAGGTTTGGACTTAATTGTGGACGTAAATTGAGGACTGCCTGTACAGTCACGTAACCACGAGAACCCTCCCTCTGTCGGAATTTCAAAATCTGGATTGCAACTACTCCCTTATAACTTTTGAATTATCGCTATATGACCAGTCGTAAGTCAAGGACTCCCTGTATTTCAATAATAAATAAATGAATTTATTTCCAGGTTGCGTGCAATGTAAGATCACGCCAGCTTCTCCTTTTTGCTCCTCAGATTTTGTGGCATTGCTGATCGGGGGCTCAGATCCGAGGGCGGCTGGCACCAGTGCGGTGGCGAAAGCCAGATTCACTCTCACACACTTGCATCTGATCTTCTCCATCAACTATGAAAGGTGGGTGAGCCTCAATCGTGTCTCCATCTGATGTCTTAGTGGACAACCAGCTAAATACGAGCCAACAGTGTGCGGCGGCAGACAAAAAAGCCAATGCAATCCTAAATTGCGTTAACAGAGGGATACAATCAGAGGTGAAATGCTACCGGTTCAGGCCGGTTCTCCCAAACCGGTATTTCCAATGATCAGCTGGGCGACGATCAGCTGTGACATGCGATGTATATTAGCTAGAATCGTCAGATTTTCTAGCTAATCTAAATCGTGCGGCACAGTGGATTCCCCCCCCCTCGCTGTTCTACTTACCTTTGCAGACTTGGAAGGCTTCAAAATGTTCCTTTTTTAGCACTGCACGGGCGCGCCTCAGGTGCGCATGCGTGCAAAGTGTGCATGCATGCGCAAAGCACGCGCTCAGTAGCAGACTCACAGAACCGGTAGCAGACTTCAGAGGATTTCACCACTGGATACAATCAAGATCAAGTGAGGTACTAATACCCAGTGGTGAAATGTAAAATTTGTTACTACCGGTTCTGTGGGCGTGGCTTGGTGGCGGTAGGGTAATGTGACTGGGTGGGCATGGCCAACTTTTTTTTTTTTTTTACTTTTACTTTTAAAAGCATTTTTTCGGCCAAAGAAAAAAATGCTTTTAAAAGTAAAAAAAAAAAGTTCACACGGCTCAGCTGGGCATAATAATAATAATAATAATAATAATAATAATAATAATAATAATAATAATAATAATAATAATAATAATAATTATTATTATTATTATTATTTTATTTCTATACCGCCCTTCTCCCGAAGGACTCAGGGCGGTGTACAGCCTATTTAAAAACACAGAACAAAACAACGATTAAAATTTAAAATCATTAAATAATTAGGCTCCAATTAAAATCCCAGAAATTTAAAATACCCCAATTTAAAATCGTTATGTTAATAGCCCAGCCTGGTGGAACAACAGGGTCTTCAGTGCGCAGCGAAACACCCGGAGGTCGGTGATCTTACGTATTTCCGGGGGCAGTTCATTCCACAGGGCTGGGGCTCTCACAGAGAAGGCCCTCCCCCTGGGTGTCACCAGCCGACATAACTTGGCCGATGGCACCCTGAGGAGACCCTCTCTGTGGGAGCGGACTGGTCGGTGGGAGGCTATTGGTGGCAGAAGTCGGTCTCGAAGGTACCCGGGTCCTATGCCATGGAGCGCTTTAAAGGTGGTAACCAACACCTTGAATCGCACCCGGAAGACCACCTGGCCCCCCCCCCCCGGCATGGGGGGGCCCAGGGATTTTTGCTACCAGTCCTCCGAACCACCCACTGCCATTGCTACCGGATTGGGCGATCCGGTCCAAACCGGGAGCATTTCACCCCTGGAGTAAGAATTTCCCATAAGAGGCCAGACCCAACCAGTGATGTTCAAGACAAACCAAAGAATCATAAAATGCATGTGTTGGAAGGGACTTCAGAGGTAATCTAGTTGAACCCTCTGGGTCAGTGTAGGGATCTCCATGAGGATCCGTGAACGGTGTCCACCCAGCTCTGGTTTTAACAACTTCAGCAAGGGAGAAGCCATCCATGGGATGTCCAACCTTGGCAACTTTAAGACCTCAACTCCCAGAGTTCCCCAGCTGGCCATACTTAGCAGAATACACGAACTTATCTATATATATAAAAGCCAAATACCACTCACTCATCACGAAATCTCCAGTACCGTAAAGCCTACAAACTTGAAATTTGGCACGTATGTTCCTCATGGCTTCTAGGTGCTCGCTAAGAAAGGATTTTTTGAAATGACCATCAGATCATTAGTATTTCATATACAGTATTATATATTCACACGCTCTGATGCTAAGGAGTTAGATGTTCTACTCCCCCTCCCCATCTGAAAAGAACTCTGTTCCAACTGCCAGTTGCCTTATATTAACACACTCTGATGCTACCCCTTCGCTAAACTGGACGTGGGCCTGGCCAGTGTGTGACTCATCCAGGCTGGGACATTCTACTCTTTCTCCCCCTCTGTTCCAACTGTCAATTGCCTTATATTAACACGCTCTGATGCTACAGAGTTACACATTCTACATTAAGTGTCAGACTTTAAGTGTCAATTTATCAAGTCCAATCACATAGTTTCTTAGCGAAGCACCCAGCTAGTCCATGATAAGATAAATGCCAAACTCTTCCTTGGGTTTCAGTACAGCTACTATCCAGAAGTGGGTTTCAGCAGGTTCTGACCAGTTCTGGAGAACCGGTAGCAGAAATTTTGAATAGTTTGGAGAACCGGGAAATACCACCTCTGACTGGCCCCGCCCCCATCTATTCTCTGCATCCCGAGTCCCAGCTGATCGGAAGGAAATGGGGATTTTGCAGCAACCTTCCCCTGCCACGCCCACCAAGCCACGCCCACCAAGCCACACCCACAGAACCGGTAGTAAAAAAAATTGAAACCCACCACTGCTACTATCCTCTCCACATCCCTTTCTTCGCCCTTGTACTCTGTAGTCCGTTTATGATAAGCAGCTGGTATTTCTCCAGTCACTTTATGAAACACCAGGCACCGGGGAATTCTAGCTTGGCTTTGCACCGGATTCATCCCTGGTCCAAAGCTCTCTCACGCAGTTAGGATGACTGAATACAATTTGGCAAGCCAGGAGGGAGGAGCGAGGGGAACGGAGGGGTTCATGGTCCCACGAACAGTTTGGGGGCTTTATCGTCCCACCCTCTGCATACTCAGTCTTTCTCCAAATAAAATGGGGTGTTTTTTGGTGGGGCTTTCTCTATCTGTCTTGTGCATGGCTGGGGAAGCAGAAGGAGGGAGGGAGGGAGTACCGATGTTGATTGATTACACTTCCCTCCTGCAATTGCAAAATCTCCTTGCTGCATGAACTGCGAGGCATCCAGCCTCTTCGGTGAAAGGACACCTCCCCCCTCTCTGTTTTTTTCCAACCCTTTGCATAGCCGAGTGATGAGTAATTTCCAAATGTGCGCTCTGATTCCCCCAAAACAGCCTTCGTGGTTGTTATGATTCCCGGCAAGGCCAAAAGCATGACAGCTTCTCAACCCTGGAGAAGCCAAGATGCTCCTTCTGCCTTTGGGAGGGGGGAGGAGAGGATGGGAGGGAAGCATGGAAAGGAATTGTTTTTGGCTGCCAAAGGCACCATTTCTTTTATTTATGTAAAGATTTGCAAGGGGTGGGGGGGTTGGTGAGCACGAGGGAGGACTGTTTGTTCTTAACTTTTTTTTTTAGCAGCAAATTGGGCCTCTCTGAAAGTGCACCCTTTTTTTTATTATAACCCTGTTTCCCCGAAAATAAGGCCCAACCAGAAAATAAGCCCTAGCATGATTTTTCAGGATGCTCGTAATATAAGCCCTACCCCCAAAATAAGCCCCAGTTAAGATTGTCAGCCAGATGGGTGCATTTAGTACCGTATTTCCCCCCCCCCCAAAATAAGTCCTAACCAGAAAAGAAGCCCTAATGCGTCTTTTGGAGGAAAAATTAATATAAGACCTGGTCTTATTTTCAGAGAAACACGGTATCGATAAAATTGCTTTTATTTCAAAGCGAGATGGGAAGTCATCGTGAAAATTCAGTGTCCCACTAAATATTTTCGAAAAGAAGCTTTACAAAATTAACTTTGGTGAACGACAGTATAACTGCAGTTGGGATCAACATTTCCATCGCTAAGTAGGTGGTTGGTTGTTAAGGGAGGGCCACGCCCAATGTTATGACCATTTTTGCCAAGGTCGTTAAGCGTTAAGTATTAATATTCACACGCTCTGATGCTAAGGAGTTAGATGTTCTACTCCCCCTCCCCACCTGAAAAGAACTCTGTTCCAACTGCCAGTTGCCAGTTGCCTTATATTAAGGCATCACCTCGTTGTTAAGCAAATCTGGCTTCCCTCATTGATTTAGCTTATCCGAAGCCCCTGGGAAGTTGGTAAATGCTGGTCACATGCCCTCAGGAACCTACAACGGTTGTAACTACATGCCGGTTGCTGAGGGCCCAAATTTTGATCACGTGACTGTGGGGGTGCTGCAACGGTCATAATGGCGAGGACTGATAATAAGCCACTGTTTTCCGTACTGGTCTAACTTTTTAATACTGTTATTAAATGAATCGTCGTAAGTTGAGGTGTTCTGACCTCAGTATGGTAGGCAGATACTAGCAGTAACATCTTCTGATGTTCAGATGGATAGCTAGAGAAACCACAGGTAGTCCTCAACTTACAACAGTTCATTTAGTGATGAGTCAAAGTTACAACGGCACCGAAAAAGGTGATTTTTTTAAAAAAAAAAATTTGATTTATATGCCGCCCTTCTCCGGAGACTCAGGGCAGCTTACAATGTGTTAAGCAATAGCCTTCATACTTTTGTATATTTTATACAAAGTCAGCTTATTGCCCCCACAAACTGGGTCCTCAATTTACCTACCTTAGAAAGGATGGAAGGCTGAGTCAACCTTGAGCCTGGCAAGATTCGAACTTACTTTATATATATATATATATGAATATTTCTGTTGCTGGAATTCCAAATTCTACTCATATCCTCTGTTTCTTGTCTAGGCTGAGCCAACCAATCCGTGTCCGTTTCTTGGAGCCAGATGGGACAGTCCTTTTCGAACATCCTATACAACAGGACACCATCTTCCAAGATGGTATGGTAAGTGGACCACAATCGATCAGCATAGCCTTGGAAGGGACCTTGGAGTTCTTCTAGTCCAACCCTCTGCTCAAGCACCATTTCAGACAGATGGCTGATCAGTCTCTTCTTAAAAACCACCAGTGATGGAGCACCTACAACAGAGGTCTTCAAACTTGGCAGCTTTAAGACTTGTGGACTTCAACTCCCAGAATTCTCCAGCCAGCTATCCACAAGTCTTAAAGCTGCCAAGTTTGGAGACCCCTGCCCTACAACGTCTGGAGGCAAGCTCTTCACAACACAATTGGACTTTCTTGGTTTTTTTCCTTGAAAACATTTCCGTAGAACTGAAGAAGCTTCTTGAATGAGAAGCGAAATGTCTTCAAGGAAAAAAAAGCAAAACAAGAAAGCGCAGTTGCTTTTTGGAAGAAGCTCTTTTGGGACAACCATGACCTGCATGATTGAGAATCTCCATCGACATTAAGGAAATGGGGCTGTTGGCACTGTGAAGTATGAATCGGAATAGCGCTGGAAGAGACCTTGGAGGTCTTCTAGTCCAGCCCCTTGCTTACATACCTTTCGTCGCGCCCTAAAAACATTATTTTTTTGATTTAAATTGGATTTTTTTGATTTTTATCAAATTTATTTTAATAAAAAACTTTTGGGGTAAAAATCTATCGTAAGATACTTTTCTATTTAAGATACATAAATAATTTAGTTTATTCAGCATGAAATGGAGCTTAGTTATGTAGCATGAGGCTGTATATTCTGCAACACTGGGACTATCGGTGAGTCAACAGTGGGTCAAAGGAGTAGCAGAGATGACAGTTGCTCTTTAAAATTATGATTTAAATCAAGTTGATTTAAATCAAGCCTTTTTACTAGTGATTTAAATCATGATTTAAATTGTGATTTAAATCAACTCGATTTAAATCAAATCCACCCTGATACCAGGGGTGTCAAACTCGATTTCATTGAAGGCTGCATCAGGGTTGTGTTTGACCTGGGGGGCCGGGAGAGCGTGGCCAGCCCGATGTCAACTCTTGCCGGGGGCACCTGTGGTGGGCTGGGGTGGGAATCCACTTTTGCTGGTAGTTTGTTTTGCTAGCACTCTGCCAGTGAAAACAGATGTCGAAGGGCCACGGGCGCCCTCCCCCCAGGCTCCGTTTTCAGCTGTGACTGCCTCTTATAGCTCTCTGCCAGAGAAAATGGCACCGAGGGGTGGCGGGGTGGGCCTGCCGGGGCGGCCATGTTCGGGAGGATCACGCATGCCCCCCCCCTCGGCTCCATTTTCGCATCGCGGGCCGGTCCTTCGCTGTTTCCAGGTCAGCCCCGCAGGCCAGATCTAAGCACCCCGCAGGTTTTAAGTTTGATACCCCTGGCTCTATACCATTTCAGACAAGTGACTGTCCAATCTCTTCTTAAAATCCTCCA
This sequence comes from Pituophis catenifer annectens, assembly GCF_029215685.1. Classification (NCBI taxonomy): domain Eukaryota; kingdom Metazoa; phylum Chordata; class Lepidosauria; order Squamata; family Colubridae; genus Pituophis; species Pituophis catenifer. The sequence goes on along the minus strand of NW_027256886.1, from coordinate 5,721,210 downwards.
ATGATGAAGCACCCATGACTTCTGATGGCATGCTTTTCCATTGGTTAATTGTTCTCAGGGAGTTTCTCCTTAATTCAAGGACATATGAATTCCTGCCCTTCAACGAATTAACTAATTAACTAATTAACTAATTAATTAACTAATTAACTAATTAACTAATTAACTAATTAACTAATTAACTAATTAACTAATTAACTAATTAACTAATTAACTAATTAACTAATTAACTAATTAACTAATTAACTAATTAACTAATTAACTAATACAATAAGGACAATTCCTTAATACAAGAACACATTGTGTTTGCATCCCTTCTCTTGTGATTGAATCCCTGCATTATTTGAGCATCCTAGCAAAGACTCTCGGGTGAGAAATATTTATAACAGATTTGCATTATGAATTGATTTATGGGAGGAGCTCGGTGTGAAATTCTGCAGGTTCTGACAGGTTCTAGAGAACCAGTAGCGAAAATTTTGAGTAGTTCGGAGAACCGGTAGCAGTAATTTTGAGTAGTTCAGAGAACTGGCAAATACCACCTCTGGCTGGTCCCAGAGTGGGGTGGGAATGGAGATTTTGCAGTATCCTTCCCCTGCCATGCTCACCAAGCCACGCCCACAGAACTGGTAGGGAAAAATTTTGGATTTCCTCCCTGGAGGAGCTAGTATACAAAAGACTATACAGATCATCCTCAACCTTTGACCACAATTGAGCCCAAAATTTATGTTGGTAAGCAAGACAATTGTTAAATGAATCCCTGCGGTTGTTAGTCACACAGTTGTAAAATAACTTGCAATCATTTGTTTAGTGACTGTTCAAAGTTTATACCGGCACTGAAAAAAGTGACCGATGACTGTATTTCATACTTACGACCGTTGTAGCATCCCCACAGTCACGTGATCAAAAGTCGGACACCTGGCAACTGACTCATACTTATGAATGACGGTCACAGCTTCCCAGGGTCATGTGATTCCCCCTTTGGCGACCTTCTGATGAGCAAAGTCGATAGGGAAGCCAGATTCACTTAACAATCTGGTTACTAACTTAAAACAACTGCAGTGATTCATCTAACAACTGTGGCAAGAAAGGGCATAACATGGGGCCACTTAACAACTGTCATGCTTAACAATAGAAATTGTAGCCGTAAATCGAGGACTACCTGTAATTCTTTCTTGAAGTCAGTCGCAGTAGAACGGTGGGTTAGCAACTTTTGAGATTTGCTAATTCTGAATATCTCTGCTTACGTCATCCATTGCTTACACATTGGTACGACCATATTGTTATTGTCTCCACCTTCTGCGAAATGTAGAAATGTGAGTTCGTCCTTTTGTCTGTGGGAGCCCTTCCCATTATTTTCCGGAGGGAATTCCTCCACTGCATATTGCAGTGCAATATATAAACCTCAATTATTGGTTTGGAGGCCCTAGCAGAGGTGGGTTTCAGCAGGTTCTGACCAGTTCTGGAGAACCGGTAGTGGAAATTTTGAGTAGTTCGGAGAACCAGTAGTGAAAATTCTGACTGGCCCCGCCCCCATCCATTCTCTGCCTCCCGAGTCCCAGCTGATCGGGAGGAAATGGGGATTTTGCAGTATCCTTCCCCTGGAGTGGGATGGAAATGGAGATTTCCATTTCCAGAATGCGGCCGCGCGGGTGATTACGGGAGCGACATGGCGCTCCCATGTAACATCGCTCCTGCGCGAGCTGCACTGGCTCCCGGTGGTCTTCCGGGTGCTCTTCAAAGTGTTGGTTCTCACCTTTAAAGCGCTCCATGGCTTAGGGCCAGGGTATTTACGAGACCGCCTTCTGCTACCGTTAACCTCCCACTGGCCAATACGCTCTCACAGAGAGGACCTCCTCAGGGTGCCGTCGGTCAAGCAATGTCGGCTGGCGGCCCCCAGGGGGAGAGCCTTCACTGTGGGGGCACCCGCCCTCTGGAATGAGCTTCCTCCCGGAATACGACTGATCCCGGATCTCCGCACTTTCTGTAAGGCCCTGAAGACGTTTTTATTTCAGCAAGCCGGCCTGGCCTGAATAGGTTTTTTTATGGGTTAGTTTTTAATTGTATAGCTTTGGGGTTTTAAATTGGGGGCCGATTGATTTAATTTATTTTAGCTATCTTAACTTTTATACTGTATGTATTTTAATTTCGGCTGTTCACTGCCCTGAGTCCCTAGGGGGAGAAGGGTGGTATATAAATTCAAATATAAATAAATAAAATAAAAATTTTACAGTATTCTTCCCCTGTCACGCCCACCAAGCCACACCCACAGAACCGGTAGTAAAAAAAATTGAAACCCACCACTGGGCCCTAGGTATCCATGCATACCTCGCCTCTTCTTCTTTTCTAGATCTGTGGCATGTGGCGGAATTTGCAGAAGGCTTCCATCCGGCTCTTGAAAGTGGATCAGATGCGCATAACCCTAATCACCCAGACTCATCCTGCAGGGGAGGTTCAAGGCCAGATTGTCAAGCATCGGGCCCTCTTTGCAGGTAATCTATGGTTTAGGTAACCAGGGTTATCCCGGGGAACCTTTTCAAGACTGGGAAGTTTTTAACCTTCCATTTCACATGTCACATTGGTGGTGGGGGTAATATGACTAAGTGGGCATGGCCAACTTTTTTTTTTTAACTTTTAAAACCATTTTTTCTACAACCTCTTTGGCTGAATCAGGCTGACTTGCCTGATCGGCAGAGGCTTTCTTTTTTAAAAGAAAGCCTCTGACGATCCCAGCTGACTTGCCTGATCTGCAGAGGCTTTCTTTTTTTTTTTTTAAAGCCTCTGACGATCCCAGCTGACTTGCCTGATCAGCAGAGGCTTTCTTTTTTTTTTAAAGCCTCTGATGATCCCAGCTGACTTGCCTGATCAACAGAGGCTTTCTTTTTTTTTTAAAGCCTCTGACGATCCCAGCTGAGCCGCGTGATCATCAGAGACTTTTTTTTTTAACTTTTAAAAGCATTTTTTCAGCCAAAGAGGTTGTAGAAAAAATGCTTTTAAAAATAATAAAAAAAAGCCTCTGATGATCGCCCAGCTCAGCTGGGCAATGTGGGGGGGGGGGCAGGGATTTTTGCTACCGGTTTTCCGAACCACCCGCCTCCATCGCTACCGGATCGGGTGATCTGGTCCGAACTGGGAGCATTTCACCCCTGGTTGAACTTGACCTTCTTTGGCTTCGTGGCTTTTCTTTTTTTCCAGGTATTGAACTACAACTCACAGAATTTCCAGTAGTTTGGGATCTGGCTGCTAAGTATCCTTGTAGTTCAAGACATGCCATGGACCTACAGTGATGAAGGCCGTGTTTGAACGTTGAAATTTAGGGTGTAGATTTGATTTGATTGCAAGCTCACAAGATGTAGACCGGGGGTATATCCAACCCTGGCAACTTTAAGACTTGTGGACTTCAACTCCCAGAATTCCTCAGCCAGCCGTGCTGGGGAATTGTGGGAGTTGAAGTCCACAAGTCTTACAGTTGCCAAGGTTGAATATCCCTGCTGTAGAGATGGCAGTGAAATAATAAGAAACAACTATTATGAAAAAAAGAAATATGCGAGAAAGAAACTCAAAATTGCCTTGGCTTCCCTGACTTTAGTATAAAAGAGAGAGAGAAAAAGAAATGCTGCTAGGTTTTAAAAATTTAATATATTAATACTATAGCAATAATGTAGAATTTTAATATTTCATGTCATGTCTTTTTCCTCACCTGGTTTGTCCTGTGGGCTGACATGAGTTTATTTTGTCTCACAAACTATTTTATAGATCTCAGAACACAGGAATAGTTATATATGCCACCCTGAACCCTAAAAAAAAAAAAAAGAGAGAGAGAGAGAAAATAAGAAATGATGGTGCCTATAATCCCAATTTCTAACTACCTCCAGATATAGCATCCTGTCAGTGTGTGAGAGAGTTGAGGGGTGTTTGGAAACTAAAACAGTATTTGCTGTGTGAGCAAGGAGACAGGAAGGAGGCTGGGCATGGCTTAGCTCAAGTGTTCTGTATTAAAGCTGCTTCCTGCTGTGAAAGTAAAACTGAAAGTGAAACTCTTCTCCTCTGCTTGTGTTTTGCATTTGGAACAGATTTCTTTTCAGGTGGGGAGGTGGAGTAGAACTTCTTAGCATCAGAGCATGTTAATAATAATATAGGAAATATTAATGCTCTGATGGTCATTTCAAAAAATCGGTTCTTAGTGAGCACCTAGAAGCCAAGAGGAACATATGTGGCAATTTCAAGTTTGTAGGCTTTATGGTTCTGGAGATTTCGTGATTAATGCATGAGTGGTTTTCGCTTTTTTATATATAGATTTGAATTTGCCGCTGACCCCGTTAAAATAAAGGTCTTATTCTCTTCTGTTATTCCAGAGACTTTCAGCGCCATCTTGACGTCCGTGAACCCGACTCCCCTTAACATTGGTGGCATCGCTATGCTGACCCTGAGTGACACAGAGAACAATCTGCATTTTGTCCTTGTTACTAAGGGGTTTCTGGAGCCAGCAGACAAAAGTGAGCAAGGCCAAAGGGAAGCAACGAGTCACGACTGAAAAAATTCTCTCGGCCAGTTAGTTAAGATTAAACCAGTCCAGTCCAGTGGGTTACAGCCAGAGTTTTGCATGGGATATGTCCCAGAGATGGTTAAAGACCAAATGTGAATTATAGAATAGAATAGAATAGAATAGAATAGAATAGAATAGAATAGAATAGAATAGAATAGAATAGAATAGAATAGAATAGAATAGAATAGAATAGGAGAAAATGAGTAGAATGGAATGGAATGGAATGGAATGGAATGGAATGGAATGGAATAGAATAGGAGAAAATGAGTAGAATGGAATGGAATGGAATGGAATGGAATGGAATGGAATGGAATGGAATGGAATGGAATAGAATAGGAGAAAATGAGTAGAATGGAATGGAATGGAATGGAATGGAATGGAATGGAATAGAATAGAATAGAATAGAATAGAATAGAATAGAATAGTAAAAAAATGTTCGGCACAGACATAATTTCAAACGGTCCTTAAAGAAATGATTTTAAGTCCAGGACTACCCGTATAGCGTGAATCGTCTCTCCGCTTTCTTACAGAATCTGATCGGATCCCTCTAAGGGTGCAAATCCTACATCAGGACAATGTCCTCAGACAGGTTCTGGCTAATGTCACCTTACAGGTAAGCCGACATTTTAAAAACCCTGTTTTGAGTGACTTTGGGAACACTTAATGAAGCTGCTTCTGTTCGCTTGCTTGCTTTCGCTGTCATTTTCCCAGGACTCCGATTTTGCAGAGGTGCTGATGGAATTGGGGCGTCAGGAGATGGACTGGCTGGCACAAGGACAGCTGAGGATGACCGCAGAGGTGGACGGTGGAGCCCGTCAGAAGTTAGCTGGGTTTATCACAGTCCGGAGAAGCTGTGACAGTGAGTGACAGTGTGGGGTCCCTGCGACTTATTCATCCTGGCTACTCTTCCCCAGGGGTGAAATGTAAAATTTGTTACTACCGGTTCTGTGGGCGTGGCTTGGTGGGTGGTGGGGGTAATATGACTGAGTGGGCATGGCCAACTTTTTTTTTTTTTACTTTTGAAATGATTTTTTCTACAACCTCTTCAGCTGAAGAGGTTGTAAAAATATGCTTTTAAAGCCTCTGACGATCCCAGCTGATTTGCCTGATCAGCAGAGGCTTTCTTTTTTTTTTTAAAGCCTCTGACGATCCCAGCTGATTTGACTGATCGGCAGAGGCTTTCTTTTTTTAAAAAAAGCCTCTGATGATCACAGTTGAGCTGCGCGATCATCAGAGACTTTTTTTTTTTACTTTTAAAAACATTTTTCAGCCAAAGAGGTTGTAGAAAAAATGCTTTTAAAAAACTTTTAAAACCATTTTTTCTACAACTTCTTCGGCCAAAGAGGTTGTAAAAACAATGCTTTTAAAAGCCTCTGACAATCCCAGCTGAGTTGCCTGATCGTCAGAGGTTTTTTTTTTACTTTTAAAAACATTTTTTATACAAAAAATGTAAAAAAAAACTTTTAAAAGCCTCTGACGATCAGGCAACTCAGCTGGGATCGTCAGAGGCTTTTAAAAGCATTTTTTTACAACCTCTTCGGCCGAAGAGGTTGTAGAAGAAATGCTTTTAAAAGCCTGTGACGATCCCAGCTGAGCCGCACGATCATCTTTTTTTTTTTTTACTTTTAAAAGCATTTTTTCCTCTGAAGAGGTTGTAGAAAACATGCTTTTAAAAATTAAAAAAAAAAGCCTCTGGTGATTGCGTGGCTTAGCTGGGCATGGAGGGAGCAGGGATTTTTGCTACCGGTTCTCTGAACCACCCGACATCATCGCTACCAGATCGGGCAATCCGGTCCGAACCGGGAGCATTTCACCCCTGACCCTGCCTCTGTCAGAATTTCAAATCTGGGTTGTAACTACCCTACACATAATTGTAAGATATGTGAACTTCAACTCCCAGGAATCCCCAGTCAGTATGCTCACCTATGTTGTCATCCTAAAAACATCATTTCCCTCTCCCTCTTCTCTCTCTCTCTCTCTCTCTCTCTCTCTCTCCCTCCCTCTCCCTCTCCCTCTTTCTCTTCCAGCCATACAGAGTGTGCTTTGTGGAGCCAACGCCTTGATACCCACTCACACAGGGGCAGTGGGCTCTGCCAAGATTGTGCTACATGAAAATGGGACGTGGGAATACCAGGTAGGAGGCAGTGGTGAAATCTAAAATTTGTTACTACCGGTTCTGTGGGCGTGGCTTGATGGGGGGGTAACATGACTGGGTGGGCGTGGCCAATTTCTTTTTTTTTTTACTTTTAAAACCATTTTTTCTACAACCTCTTGGTTGTACAAAAATGCTTTCAAAAGGCTCTGATGAACCCAGCTGAATTGCCTGATCGGCAGAGGCTTTTTTTCTTTTACATGCCTCTGACGATCAGGCAACTCAGCTTGGATCGTCAGAGGCTTTTAAAGCCTTTGACGATCCCAGCTGAGCTGCGCAATCATCAGAGGCTTTTTTTTTTTTTACTTTTAAAAGCATTTTTTCGGCCGAAGAGGTTGTAGAAAAAATGCTTTTAAAAGTAAAAAAAAAAGCCTCTGATGATTGTGCGGCTCAACTGGGCAAGGGGGTGGGCAGGGATTTTTGCTACCGGTTCTCTGAACCACCTGCCTCCATCGCTACCGGATCAGGTGTTCCGGTCCGAACCGGGAGCATTTCCCCCCTGGTCGGAGGGGACTTTTGCTGGCCTGGCTGATAGTTTGCACATGAGATTGTAGCAGGTGAGCACAATGTAAGCCTCACAATTGCGTACAGCTCCCAAATACCTTGATGTGGGTCCCTAGAGCCCTTCCTGATCTTGCTTCTGAATACAGGTAGTTTTCAATTTATAACCATTCCTTTATTGACTTTGAAGTTACAACGGCACTGAAAAAGAGGACTTGTGACCGTTTTTTCAGTCTTATGACCATCGCAAGCATCCCCATGGAAACGTGATCAAAATTTGGACGCTTGGCAACCGGTTCATATTATTATGAACGGTTGCAGTTTTTCTGCCCCAGCTACGGACCCCAAAGAACGCAGCACACACAAAGTCTGTACAAACCTTAGTTTACTAAATTAAATCAGTCTTTTTCAAAACAAAGGCTGTTAATGAACTTTCTTAACAGCCTACAAGAATCCAAAGAATAAATAATCGTAATCTTACTATGGTTGGCAGAAAGCCCAGAAGCAATTTGCAGGAAACTGATAAGAGAACTAAGATCCAGACGCGAAGGAGAGTGAACGAAGTTGTTCCCTGCAAATTGCTTCAGTCGTCGTCCTTCCTTAAATAGGCTAAGGGAATGGCCAATTAGCCCCAAGCCTTCCTCTCGAGGAGACCTCCTCCTGAGGGGCCACTCCTGCCTTTTGGCCGCTCTGCGCGCCCGTGCATCGAGAAGAGGCTCCTCCTCTTCTTCCTCTTCACTTATGGGAGCTTCTGGAGGTTCTGAAGGCCCTGGCTGAATCCCTGCCACTGGCACCACATCTTCTCCAGCCTCCTCATTGTCTGACTCGGGTGCCAGCTGCACAGGCTACTGGTGCAGCACCCTACCAGCCTCCTCGCTGTCAGAATCAGCTACTACTGCACAGGCCACTGACGGGTCACAACAACAGTGTCCCGGGATCTTGTGATCATCTTTTGCATGCCATAGGTTCACCATCAGAGGTATAGGGTTTCCTGCTTGAGCAGGGGGTTGGACTAAAAGACCTCCAAGCAGGGGTGGGCTTCAAAAAGTTTAGCAAGGGGTTCTTTACCCGGTTGCTGGGTGAGTGAGGGCATGGTGGGTGTGGCCTAGTCGGCCTCTTGCTCCACAGAGGGGGGTGCATTTTTGCCCTCCCCAGGCTCCGGAGGCTTTCCTCGAGCCTTCAGGTGGGCGAAAACAGCCTCCCCAGTCTTCGGAGGCCCTCTGGAGGCTGGAAACGGGCCTGTTTCCGGCCTTCCTGAACTTCTGATAGGCCGGTTTTTCACCTTCCCCGAGCCTCTGCACGCGCCCTGCACTTATCTGCATCCAAAACGGGTCAAGTGGGGACTCCTGGGAAGGGAAGGGAGGAGTGGGCGGGGCCAGCCAGGTGTGGGATTTGGGGATTCTCCGAACTGCACAGAATCTTAGCTAGAGGTTCTCCCGAACCCCTCAGAACCCCCAGCAGCCCACCCCTGCCTCCAAGGTCTCTTCCAACTCTGTTATTCTTTTCTACTGTTATTAAGTTAATGTGGCTTTGAACCAGGGGTGAAATCCAGCAGGTTCTGACAGGTTCTGGAGAACCAGTAGCGGAAATTTTGAGCAGTTCAGAGAACCGGCAAATACCACCTCTGGCTAGCCCCAGAATGGGGTGGGAATGGAGATTTTGCAATATCCTTCCCCCAGGAGTGGGGAGGGAATGGGACTTTTACAGTATCCTTCCCCTGGAGTGGGGAGGGGATGGGGATTGTGCAGTATCCTTCCCCTGGAGTGGGGAGGGAATGGGGATTTTGCAGTATCCTTTCCCTGGAGTGGGGTGGGAATGGAGATTTTGCAGTATCCTTCCCCTGCCACACCCACCAAGCCACGCCCACCAAGCCACACCATGCCCACCAAGCCACGCCCACAGAACCGGTAGTAAAAAAAAATTGGATTTCACCACTGCTTTGAACATTCATTTGGGACAATCTTCCCTCTAGATCCAGGTAGCCGGAACAGGAAGCGAGGTGATTGGTGTCACCTTGGAGACCAAACCCCGCCGAAGACATAAACGTAGCATTTTGTACGACATGACCCACAGCTACAGGGATGGCATGGTAAGCGTTGGCTGGCAGAAGACTTGGCGGATTGGAGATAGACAACCAACTTGGGGACAGCAAACACCCGAGACTTCAAAATGTGTGAAATGCATTGTTCCTCTTTGCCCGTGCTTGGAAATCACACTCGACAAAAGAACCAAGCCTTGTACATTTGCTTCTCTCTGCTGACACCCTTGTTATTTTTTAGGCCAGTGGCTCCTGGACACAAGCCAGCGGGCGCGATGCCCACATGCTGCTGCAGAACGAGCTCTTCTTAAATGTCGCCACCAAGGACTTTGAAGACGGAGAATTGCGTGGACAGATAAACTCCATGCTCTACAACGGACTCTTGGTCCGTTATCAAGGTACTCGTACACAGAGTTTGTGAAATTGCTGACCCGGATAATGGGGGAATCATCTGGTGGTTGTGGTGTGAACCAAGTTTTTGATCCAGCTTGGGGAAAGGGGAAGGCTGTCTCCAACAATCTTGGCAACCTTAATAAGACTTGTGGACTTCAGCTCCCAGAATTCCTCAGCCAGCCATGCTGACTGAGGAATTCTGGGAAATGGAAGTCCACAACCCCAATTGGGGACTGCAAAGTCCCCAGTCTCTGGGCTGCGGTCTAGTACCAGGCCATGGACCAGCCTGCCACTCGCATGGCCTAGTTTCCTTCCCGCCCTAGGCTCCCTTAAAAAGCAGGAAGGAGGAATTGGTCCCCGCAAAACCTCTTATTTACACGAATTGTGAATTCCTTTCATTCACAGTCAGGAAGGTTTGTCCAAATAGTTTTTCAAAGGAATATTTATCAACACACCTTATCTCGCTTGGCAAGCTGCCACGTAACTTGTTTCCAAACGCAGAGTAAGGCCAAACTTGGCACAGAGTCTCTTAGAGTCACGAACAGAACTTTCCACTCTTGAAACGACCGAACGAACAAATTGTTTCCTGCAAAAGCCCCCTCCCCATTCGCTCCTCTTTTGTTTCCTATGGGAGGGGCCAATAATCTCCAAGGTGTGGCTTTACTCCCAAGTCGAACCTGCTTTCTTAGTTGTTCTTGTCTTCTGGCAGCTCTGCACATGCGCACACTGGGAACAGGCTCCAGCTGTTCCTCTGTCTCACTGCTGTCTATCTCCCTCTCTGCCTCCGACGCAGAGCCCTCGGCCGAGTTTTATCCAGCCCCAAGGACTGGGCCATGTTTCTCCCCAACCTCCTCACTGTCTGACTCTGCTGCCAGCTCTGCTGGCTGGCGGCGGGCCACAACACTAAGCCACAAAGATGGGGACCACTGGTCCACAAGACTTGGCAACTTTAAGACTTATAGACTTCAACTCCCAGAATTCCCAGAATTCCTCAATCAGCCATACTGATTTGAGGAATTCTAGGAAGTCCACAACAGGGGTTCCCAACCTCTGAGCTGTAGCCTCTGAGCTGTAGCCCACTACTACCTATTGCCCATTTATATGTCTATTCAGAATTGGGCCACACAAGCGGCTGGGCAGATCATGTGCACATTTGCACACAGTTCAATTTGCACGAGTGACAGCCAGGAGAGCAATCACGTATGTATGTGTCGGCCCACTGCTCATGCAAGGCAATCATGTGCATGCGGCCTGGCTGGACATTTGCGCAAGGGTTGCATGCACGCACATGCGTGTGCCAGCCCACCGATCACACAGCCCAGTTCCCTTCCCCACCCTGGGCCTCCAAGCTGCAAATTTGGGGACCGCATGACTTGGCAATTTTAAGCCTTATGGACTTCAACTCCCAGAATTCTTCAGCCAGCCATGAGCATCAGGGTGAAAAGATGAAAATGTCGAGATGGTAGATCAGTCTTCTTTAAACATGCCAACTTCATGGTGGGTGGACTTCAACTCCCAGAATGCCCCAGCCAGCATGGGAGTTGACCTCCACCCACCTTAAAGCTCCCAATTTGAGAAACACTGTGGTAGAAATGGGGAAAGTCATTGCCACCCTTAAAAATCCTGCAGTGTGAAAATCGGGTATAGGTAGTCCTCAACCTACGGCCACAAATGGGACCGGAATTTCTGTTGCTAAGCAAAGCAGTTGTTAAATGAGTTGTGCCCAATTTTATGATCTTTTTTGCCGTGGTTTTTAAGCGAATCACGGCAGTTGTTAAGTGAATTGTGCTGTTGTTAAGTAAATCTGACTTCCGCCATTTACTTTGGTTGTCGGAAAGCAAAGCTGGCTGGGGAGGCTGCAAATGTTGATCACATGACCCGTCATAAATAAATACTGTATTTTTCGGAGTATAAGATGCACCTACCTTTTCTGGTGAGGAAAAGAAGAAAAAGAAATCTCCCTCTGCCTCCCAGCAATTTTGCCTCGTTGCAGCAAACAGCAAACAGCCTGCTTTACTCTCATTTTCATTTTCAGCATAGCTTGATTAGCACAAGGGAAAAAAAAATCTGCTCCAGCAATTTACCTCCTTGCAGCAAGCAGCAGAGCCCTGCGCAAAACAGCTGAGAGCAAATCAGCTGAGAGTCGGGAGGCCGATCCAATCAGCTTATGCTAATTAGGCTGTGCTGAAGCTGAAAGGAGCTGTTTTTTCTTGCTGTTTGCTTGCAAGGAGGTAACTGCTGCGAGGCAGAGGCCAAAGGGTGGGGGCCAGTAAGTGGGCGGGGCTACATTCGGTGTATAAGGCGCACCTAAATTTTCACTCCTTTTTAGGGGGCAAAAGGTATGTCTTATACTCCGAAAAATATGGTATGTACCGGTTGCCAAGTGCCTAAAATTGGCACACAAGACCACGGGGATATTGCAATAGTCGTAAGTGTGAAAACCAGTTATAAATCACTTTTGTCAGTGCTGTTGTAACTTCAAATACTCCCTTAGTGAATGGTCATAAACTGAGGACTACCTGTAGTATTTGAATATGAGGATCGAAAGAACCCAATACAGTTAGTCCTTGATTTACAACCACAATTGAGCCCAACATTCCTGTTGCTAAGTGAAATATTTGATAAGTGAAATTTTGCTCCATTTTATGACTTTCCCTGCCATGGTTGTTAAGTGAATCACTGCAGTTATTAAGTTAGTCACACGGTTGTTAAGTGAATCTGGCTCCCCATTGACTTGGTTTGTCAGAAGGTCACAAAAGGGGATCCCATGACCCCAGGAGACTGCCACCATCATAAATATGAGTCGGTTGCCAAGCATTCAAATTTTGATCATGTGATCATGGGGATGCTGCAACAGTCGTAAGTGTGAAAAATGGTCACAAGTCCCTTTTTTCCCCAATGCCGTTATAACTTGGGAACCATCACTCAATGAACTTGTGTCTTTCGTCCCGTAGAACTTCCTATCCCTCTGGCCGGCCAATATGTATCCCCTCCAGTACACACGGGCTCTGCTGGCCACTCCTGGGTGTCTTTGGACGGTCACTGCCATCTGCACTACGAAATTGTGGTGGCCGGCCTGGGCAGGGCAGACGATGGCACCGTCAGCGCTCACTTGCACGGTTTTGCCGAACTGGGAAAGATTCACGAGACCAGCCTCCCCGAGCACAGGAGGCTGCTGAGAAGTTTCTATGGCACAGAGGTAAGGGGCTAAGAGGCAGCCTTTTGGTCGGAAATGCATTGTCCTGCTGTCTGCCTGCCTGCCTGCCTGTCTGTCTGTCTATAACTTATCTATCTACCTACCTACCTACCTATCAATCAATCAATCATTCTATCATCTATCTACATATCTACCTATTTACCTACCTAGCTATCCATCCATCCACCCAGCCATTCATCCATCCACCCACCCACCTATCTATCTATCTATCTATCTATCTATCTATCTATCTATCTATCTATCATCTATTAATCAATCAATCAATCGTTCTATCATCTATCTACATATCTACCTATTTACCTACCTAGCTATCCATCCATCCACCCAGCCATTCATCCATCCACCCACCCACCTATCTATCTATCTATCTATCTATCTATCTATCTATCTATCTATCTATCTATCATCTATTAATCAATCAATCAATCGTTCTATCATCTATCTACATATCTACCTATTCACCTACCTAGCTATCCATCCATCCACCCAGCCATTCATCCATCCACCCACCCATCTATCTATCTATCTATCTATCTATCTATCTATCTATCTATCTATCATCTATTAATCAATCAATCAATCGTTCTATCATCTATCTACATATCTACCTATTCACCTACCTAGCTATCCATCCATCCACCCAGCCATTCATCCATCCACCCATCTATCTATCTATCTATCTATCTATCTATCTATCTATCTATCTATCATCTATTAATCAATCAATCAATCGTTCTATCATCTATCTACATATCTACCTATTCACCTACCTAGCTATCCATCCATCCACCCAGCCATTCATCCATCCACCCACCCATCTATCTATCTATCTATCTATCTATCTATCTATCTATCTATCTATCTATTATCTATCATCTATCTACATATCTACCTATTTACCTACCTAGCTATCCATCCATCCACCCAGCCATTCATCCATCCACCCACCTATCTATCTATCTATCTATCTATCTATCTATCTATCTATCTATCTATCTATCATCTATTAATCAATCAATCAATCGTTCTATCATCTATCTACATATCTACCTATTTACCTACCTAGCTATCCATCCATCCACCCAGCCATTCATCCATCCACCCACCTATCTATCTATCTATCTATCTATCTATCTATCTATCTATCATCTATTAATCAATCAATCAATCGTTCTATCATCTATCTACATATCTACCTATTCACCTACCTAGCTATCCATCCATCCACCCAGCCATTCATCCATCCACCCACCCATCTATCTATCTATCTATCTATCTATCTATCTATCTATCTATCTATCTATTATCTATCATCTATTAATCAATCAATCAATCGTTCTATCATCTATCTACATATCTACCAACTTATCAGTCCATCTATCTATCTATCTATCTATCTATCTATCTATCTATCAATCAATCGTTCTATCATCTATCTACATATCTACCTATTTACCTACCTACCTACCTACCTATCCATCCACCCACCCACCCGTCCATCCATCCATCCATCTATCTATCTATCTATCTATCTATCTATCTATCTATCTATCTATCATCTATCAATCGTTCTATCATCTATCTACATATCTACCTACCCATCCATCCATCCATCCATCCATCTATCTATCCATCCATCTATCTATTATCTATCATCAATCAATCAATCAATCTTTCTATCATCTAAGTATCTACCTACCTACCTACTGTACCTACCTATCCATCCATCCATCCATCCATCCATCCATCCATCCATCCATCTATCTATCTATCTATCTATCTATCTATCCGTCTCTCTGTCCGTCCATCCATCTGACCATCCATCCATCCATCCATCCATCCATCCATCCATCCATCCATCCATCCATCCATCTCCCACCTCTATCATTATTATAAATAACTTGAAGGTGGCAAACAGCCAAATAATACTCCTTCCTCTTCCTATTTCCCCCATAGGAACAACCCTGTGAGTTGGGCTGGGTTGAGAGAACATGAATAATAGGAATAATTCCTTCTGAGTCTATGCTAGCTGTGGGATCCTCCCTGTTGTGTGAGGTGTGATGTTACCACTGAGGGCAGTAAAATGCAAAGCCATTCCCATAAGGCAATTCCCACAGTGGGTGTCCAGTGAACCTCTGGCAGAAGTCAAAGCGAGCTTCATTTCCAAATGCAGAAAAATGGAACAAGCTCAGGAAAATTGATCACAAATTCCATTCTGGCATTACCCATTCTTTCCTTGGGCTGCCTACCAAGAAGGAGCTGTCTGAAAAAAATTAAGCTGGCAGACCATTAAACTGAGAGGCAGATAATTAGATGCATAATGTTCTCTGTTATTATGATGATCGTGCGGCTCAGCTGGGCATGTGGGGGCAGGGATTTTTACTACCGCTTCTCCAAACCACCTGCCGCCATCGCTACCGGATCGAGTGATCCGGTCCGAACCGGGAGCATTTCACCCCTGGCCCTCTCTCAACAGAAGGGAAGGCATACAACATCATCTATCTCCAGTCTACAACAGGGTCCTTTCAGCAGTTCCAAGAAGGCTCCACACCCACTCAGGTGACTCTGAGGACACAGATAAACCTCTTAAGTGGCCTCAAGGACTCTCTAAAAGGCTGCAAATGACCAGCTGTCTGCAAGGAGTATAAATACTTCCATTCCCCACCATCCCACCAGAGCTGAAGAAGCTTCTTGGATGAGAACCAAAAGGTCTTCAAAGAAAAACCAGAAAGTCCAGCTGCCTCTTGAAAAAAAAGAAATATTTGGGACAACCATGACCTGGATGACTGAGAATCTCCATAGACACTAAACAAATGGTTGTAAGTTGAGAATTCCCTGCATGCTGTCCTGGAACTCTATTGAGGTACTTGTCTGTCTCTCTTAGGCCCAAGGAGTGGTGAAGGACCTGGACGCAGAGCTGCTTCGGCACCTAGCTCAAGGTACAGCTTTCCTGCAAGTCAGCACGAAAGCGAACCCCCAAGGAGAGATCCGGGGGAAGGTAGGTCTGCTTTTTTAGCTCTGAAAGACTCTTGATTTCCAAGCCATTTGCAGATTAACAGAGTTGGAAGGGACCTTGTAGGACCTTGTAGCTGGGGTTGGCTGAGGACTTCTGGGAGTTGAAGTCCACAAGTCTTAAAGTTGCCAAGATTGGAGACTCCTGCTCTAGAGAATAGGTTGATTCCCTCTTCTTTGTGACAACCCCCTCCTGAAATATTGGAAGACCGTTATCATATCATCCCTCATCCTTCCATCATTACATACCCAGTTCTTGCAAATGTTCCTCATATGTTTTAGCCTCTAGCTCAGGGGTGAAATGCTCCCGGTTATCACAATAACCTTCCAATAAAAGCTCCTTTTGGAACCACTGCAGTTTCAAGAGTCCTGCTTTCTTGGGAAGATTTCTTGGGAAGAGCCTGTAGTACAGTGGACTAAAGCACTGTTATTGACAGATGAACATCTGCTGCTTGCAATTACTGCAAGTTCAAATCTCACCAGGCTCAAGGTCGACTCAGCCTTCCATCCTTTCAAAGGTAGGTGAAATGAGGACCCAGATTGTGGGGGCAATAAGCTGACTTTGTATAAATATACAAAAGTATGAAGGCTATTGCTTAACGCATTGCAGCCGCCCTGAGTCTCCGGAGAAGGGCAGCATATAAATTAAAGCAAAAAAAAAAAAAAAGATTGGAGAGGCAAGACCTTACATCTCATATTTAAGTGATTGTCCACTAGGACTCCCAAGATCCCTCTCGCAGTTACTGCTATTCAGCCAGGTTTCATCTCATCTCTTCCTGTACATTGGGTTTTTCTTACCTAAGTGTAAAACCTTACCTTTTCTCTACATTGACGCTGAGCTTGTCGATGAGAAAGGTCGGCAGTTCGGCGGTTCGAATCCCTAGTATGGGTCTCCTGCGTGAGCATGGGGTTGGACTAGATAACCTCCAAGGTCCCTTCCAACTCTGTTACTGTTGAAGGACAGGGCCCAGGGCTCAAGTCTGTTCATGTGATCTTGATTCTATCCCTCTATTAATGCAACCAAGGACTGCATTTCCTTTTTTTGGACTTTTCTGATCTAAATCAGAAACAATTTTAAACAATTTTAATAATTTTAATATTTTTAATACTCAAAGTTTAAATTTGTTTTAAATTGATTGGGGTTTTAATTTGTCTGGGCCAAACTATTTAATTCAATTTTATTTCTGCTTTTTAAATTTTGTACATATGTATTTTATTGTTGGCTGTTCACCGCCCTGAGTGAACAGGAGGGAGTAGGGCAGTATACAAATCAAATAAAAGTAAAGTAAAAGTAAAGTAAATGTTGAAGCTAGAATGCAATTTAAAAAAAACAAACAAACACCAGAAGGTAGAGCTGAGCTTTTGGACAATCTGTAGCAGGATAGATTCACAAACATCTTCCTTTCAAGGAGGTGATGGGCACCGTTTGAAAAATCAGGTTGAAAAGGCCCTCTAAACGGACAGGAATTGAAGTCACAGAGAGAGTATTTCGAAAATTACTCTCTTTTTCTCAGCTAGTGGGAACGTTTAGCAGCGTGGCAAGTTGCCAAGGAAAAGCCCTGTGCCAAAATCTTAAAACTCTACATTGTTTGCATTCCTTAATCACTGCAAGGAGAAGCATTCGCTTGCTCCCTAGAGACAGATGGAAATTCCGCCAGTGAAGTTTTTCTTGGCATGGAAATAAAATAATGAGAAATGGCTGCGTTTATGAAGATGGATGTTTGCATAACACTGAATGGCATAGAAAGTTTGCCGGAGTGGGGGGGGAGGGCAGGTGGAGCGGGGCAGACTGTCCTTTCTTAGCTAGAAAAATAAGAGAAATTGTTGTAATCAATAATGCGGTTTGTGCAGGGGTGGGGCTGCTGTGGGTTCGCAGGGGTTCGGGAGAACCTCTAGCTAAGATTCTGTGCAGTTCGGAGAACTCCCAAATCCCACTCCTGGCTGGGCCCACCCACCCCGCCCGGCCCCTCCCAGGAGTCCCCACGTGGCCCATTTTGGATGCAGGGCATGCACGGAGGCTCGGGGAGGGCGAAAAACAGGCCTACTGGAAGTTTGGGCCCGTTTCTGGCCTCCAGAGGGCCTCTGGAGCCTGGGGAGGCAGTTTTCGCCTTCCCGGAGGCTCAAGGAAAGCCTCCAGAGCCTGGGGAGGACAACCTCCCCCCATCCTTGTGGTGCAGAGGGCTGACTAGGCCATGCCCACCAGGCCCAGGCCCACCCGGCAACTGGGCAGAGAAGCCCTTGCTAAATTTTTTGAAGCCCACCCCTGGGTTTGTATCTTGTTTTTTTCAAAAAAAAATTGCTTCCATCCCTCACGTGCTCGAAATAAATTGTTTGTTTAAAGTTCAGAAATAGGTGTTAGCTGATGGCTTACATACTAGAAGAGGAAAAATAACTAGAGCGCTGTTTCTCAACCTTGTCCCCTTTAAGATGTATGGACTTCAACTCCCAGAATTCCCTAGTCAGCAAAGCTATTTGTCTGTTGCATAGTGGCAGCGAATATATGCATTAGACCAGGGGTTTCCAACCTTGGCAACTTTAAGCCTGGCGGACTTCAATTCCCAGAATTCCCCAGCCAGCTAACTCTGGGAGTTGAAGTCCACATATCTTAACGGGGCTAAGGTTGAGAGACTCAACCTAGAGACTCATAATATTAATTGTATAATTGTATAATTAATTGTCGCTCACACAGAGAGGGCCTCCTCAGGGTGCCGTCGGCCAGACAATGTCGGCTGGCGACCCCCAGGGGGAGAGCCTTCTCTGTGGCGGCACCTGCCCTCTGGAACAACCTACCCCCAGAGATATGCACGATACCAGACCTCCGGACTTTTCGTCGGGCCCTTAAAACACATCTTTTTCACCTAGCCGGGCTGGCTTGATCCCATCCCCTCGGTTTTAATTTGTAATTGGTTTTAATCCGGGTTGTTTTAAATTGATGGCCAAAATTATTTAATGTTTTTAAAATTGTTTTTAAATTTTATATGTTTGTGTTTTTACCGTGGCTGTTCACCGCCCTGAGTCCTGTTGGAGAAGGGCGGTATACAAATAAAATAAATAAATAAAAATAAATAAAAATATATCATTTTAATTCTCTGAAAATGCAATGGCAGCATTTGGGTAACCCTGTCTGGCTTTGGAAGCTAAACCGGCATGGGCCTGATTAATATTTGGATGTAAAACCACCCAGAAACGGCAATTCTTGGAGTGAAATAGGCAGTCATTCCTCATCAGCATCAGGAAAAAAAAAAATGACACCAAGCCATTTTTCAAGCTATGGCCAGGAAAAACAGTCTGGCTGGGTACACGTGGCCAGCAAAATTTGGTGTTCACTTTCCGTGAAATGAAATTAGCAATAACATTAGCATTGAGACTTCATAGCAGGGGTGAAATCCAGCAGGTTCTGACAGGTTCCGGAGAACCGGTAGCGGACATTTTGAGTAGTTCGGAGAACCGGCAAGTGCCACCTCTGGCTGGCCACAGAGTGGGGTGGGAATGGAGATTTTGCAATATCCTTCCCCTGGGGTGGGGTGGGAATGGAGATTTTGCAATATCCTTCCCCCAGGAGTGGGGAGGGAATGGGGATTTTGCAGTATCCTTCCCCTGCCATGCCCACCAAGCCACGCCCACCAAGCCACACCACGCCCACCAAGCCACGCCCACAGAACTGGTAGTAAAAGAAATTGGATTTCACCACTGCTTCATAGTACTTTACAGACCTTTCTAAGCGGTTTATAGAGTCAGCATATTTGCCCTCAATAATCTGAGTCCTCGTTTTACCCACCTCGGAAGGATGGAAGGCTGAGTCAACCTTGAGCCGGTCAGGATTGAACTCCTGGCAGTGAGCAGTTAGTTAGCCTACAATACTGCATTCTAACCGCTGTGCCACCGGGGTTTCTGTTCCCATTTTGGGAAATATTGTTGTAGGCATGTTACTCTGAAGGTAACTCTGCTCTCACTTAAACTGCTGGCTTTGACATGGAGATTCTGAGAATCCAGGCATTCCTTCTTGGCATAGAACTACTAGTTGGAGTACACTATTCCTAGTACTGGCTACAAGGGAGGGCTAACCACATGTAGCTATGCCTAGTTTACTCTCTCCTGCCTCTCCTTGACCTCCAGGGTCCTTGATGGAAGAGGGCATCTATGCTAAACTGATGATCAAGAACTTAATGTGAACCCAGTGGGGAAGATGTGAGGCAGAAAACATTGTCATGAAATTTGACCAAAAGGCAAAGCATTTTTTTAGCTGCAGCAAGCTCTTTCTTCTCCTTCTCCTCTTCCTCCTTTCTCCTCCTTCTCTTTCTCTTCCTCCTCCTCCTTCTTGTCCTCCTCCTTCTCTTCCTCCTCCTTCTCTTCCTCCTCCTCTTCCTCCTCCTTCTCTTTCTCATTTTCCTTCTCCTCTTCCTCCTCCTCCTCCTCCTTCTCTTTCTCCTCCTCCTCCATCTTTCTCCTCCTCCTCCTTTTCCTTCTTCTCCTCCATCTTTCTCATTTTCCTTCTCTTTCTCCTCCTCCTCCTCTTTCTCCTTTTCCTTTTCCTTCTCCTCCTCCTCCTCCTCCTTCTCCTTCTCTTTCTTTCTCCTCCTCCTCCTTCTTTCTCCTTCTCATCCTCCTCCTCCTCCTCCTCCTCCATCTCTTTCTCCTCCTCCTCCATCTTTCTCCTCCTCCTCCTTTTCCTTCTTCTCCTCCATCTTTCTCATTTTCCTTCTCTTTCTCCTCTTTCTCCTCCTCCTCCTCTTTCTCCTTTTCCTTTTCCTTCTCCTCCTCCTCATCCTCCTTCTCCTTCTCTTTCTTTCTCCTCCTTCTCCTTCTCTTTCTCCTCCTCCTTCTCCTTCTCTTTCTCATTTTCCTTCTCCTCTTCCTCCTCCTCCTCCTCCTCCTTCTCTTTCTCCTCCTCCTCCATCTTTCTCCTCCTCCTTTTCCTTCTTCTCCTCCATCTTTCTCATTTTCCTTCTCTTTCTCCTCTTTCTCCTCCTCCTCCTCTTTCTCCTCCTCCTTCTCCTTTTCCTCCTCCTCCTCCTCCTCCTCCTTCTCTTTCTCTTTCTCCTCCTCCTCCTTCTCTTTCTCCTTCTCCTCCTCCTCCTCCTCCTTCTCTTTCTCTTTCTCCTTCTCCTCCTCCTCCTCTTTCTCCTTCTCCTCCTCCTCCTCCATCTCTTTCTCCTTTTCCTTTTCCTTCTCCTTCTCTTTCTCCTCCTCCTCCTTCTCCTCCTCCTCCTCCATCTCTTTCTCCTTTTCCTTCTCCTTCCCTTTCTCCTCCTCCTCCTCCTCTTTCTCCTTCTCCTCCTCCTCCTTCTCTTTCTCCTCCTCCTTCTCTTTTTCCTCCTCCTCCTCCTCTTTCTCCTCCTCCTCCTCCTCTTTCTCCTTCTTCTCCTCCTCCTCACCTGCTATCCAAACAGAGTCCCTCCGTGGCTGGGATGTTTGCAAAGGCAGATTTTTGTCTGCCACGCATTTTATCTAGGCTTGAGGCCAACCTTGCCAACGGCTTCCCAGAAACCATGTTTGGCTGGAAGGTGGCAGAATCCTCTTGGCATCCGATCACAGTGCCAGGATGTGTTTTCCCTTCAGCGGTTGCTGAGCGGCGAAGGTGGAAAGGAACTAAGCCTTTCCACGCTGGCAATTCTGCAGGAAAATGATTTATTAATCTGTTTGCTGGATTATATCCCCTGTCTGTCCTCCAGGAGCTCAAAGCGGGTGACTTTCACAACCGCTTTTCCAACATTGCCTTCCCCACCACAAATACGTGAAGGAGTTTGAGTTGAAAAGGAGAAAAACTAGAAGCTCAAATCCAGGTTTTTAGCTTTTGCAGGTGCAAGAGTTCAACGGAAAGACATTTCACTGACCCGGGGTATACAGATAGTCCTCAATTTACAACTTACTGTGTTGTCCCCAGTTCGGGTCTGAGCCTAGTGCTGAGGCCAATGAAGGACACCAGACACGAGGTGCGGGTTTTGTTTCCTTTTTTTTTTTTTAATTTGATTTATATGCCGCCCTTCTCCAGAGATTCAGGGCAGCTTACAATGCGCTAAGCAATAGCCTTCATACTTTTGTATATTTATACAAAGTCAGCTTATTGCCCCCACAATCTGGGTCCTCATTTTACCCACCTTAGAAAGGATGGAAGGCTGAGTCAACCTTGAGCCTGGTGAGATTCGAACTTACAGTAATTGCAGACAGCTGGGGTTCTGGCCAAAATGTCAATAGAATTAAGAAAGCTTTATACATGTTCCCTAAAGCAGAAGGGAGGATCAGGCGGGATATATAAGAAATACTATCTAATAAACATTTTAGTTATGATCTAACAATTATTCTATTGGTCTCTAGCCATCCCTATTCCTAAGCCTTGGCTAATGAATGCTCCAGGAGTTATCTAATACACATTCCATTTCTTCCAGGCCATCTCTATTCCTAACTTCTAGCTGAGGTCTGCAAGATGCCTAACTCTTCGTTACTTTTATCAGCTTTCTAACCACTCAGAATTGTTATAAACTTAACACGTGCAGAATCCATAAGCATTCTTTGTTCTTCCTCCTCCATCTCTTCCTCCTCCTCCTCTTTCTCCTCCTCCATCTCTTTCTCCTCCTCCTCCTCCTCCTCTTTCTCCTCCATCTCTTTCTCCTCCTCCTCTTTCTCCTCCTCCTCCTCCATCTCTTTCTCCTCCTCCTCCTCCTCTTTCTCCTCCTCCTCCTTCTCTTTCTCCTCCTCCTTCTTTCTCCTCCTCCTCCTCTTTCTCCTCCTCCTTCTTTCTCCTCCTCCTCCTTCTCTTTCTCCTCCTCCTTCTTTCTCCTCCTCCTCCTCTTTCTCTTCCTCCTTCTCCTCCTTTCTCCTCCTCCTCCTTTCTC
This sequence comes from Pituophis catenifer annectens, assembly GCF_029215685.1. NCBI lineage: Eukaryota > Metazoa > Chordata > Lepidosauria > Squamata > Colubridae > Pituophis > Pituophis catenifer. The sequence continues at coordinate 5,698,524 of NW_027256886.1, read as the reverse complement.
CTCCTCCTCCTTCTCTTTCTCCTCCTCCTCCTTCCCTTTCTCCTTCTCCTCCTCCTCCTTCTCTTTCTCCTCTTCCTCCTCCTCACCTGCTACCCAAACAGAGTCCCTCCTTTCTGATTGACAACCTCAGTGCCTTAGCCACTGAGCTACCTAGTCAGGCTGAGCCACCTAGTCAGTGTATGCCATAACCTTGTTTTCTTGCAGCAGACAGTCCATCGTCCGTCTTGAATCCACACCTGAACCCCTGCACCAAATTGTCTCCCAGTATTGGAACAGGACAGGATGAATTTAACACAGTTCTTCCCGTTTCAGTCCATCTCTTCCGCAGGCCTCTTGCCTTCCTGTTGAGTAGGTGACTTATCATGTAGGCACGGAGTATCTCTGCTATTTATTTAAATCAGTGTTTCTCAACTTTGGCAACTTTTAAGATTTCTCCTGGCTGGGGAATTCTGGGAGTTGAGGTCCACTCATCTTAACATTGCCACATTTGAAAACACTGCTTTTAGAGCCGGTGCCTTTCAGGTAGATTGGATGCAGGTGTGGGATTCAGCCGGTTCGGGCGAATTGGATGTTAATTTTAATCTGGTTGGTCGAATCAGTAGTTGCAAGGACTGGCTGACCTCGCCCACCCCTCCCCTCCCAGGAGTCTCCACGCAGCCTGTTTTGGATGCCAGGTAAGTGCAGGGCCCGCGCAGAGCCTCTGGGAGGGCGAAAAACGGGCCCACCAGAAGTTCTAGAAGTCTGGAAACGGGCCTGTTTCTGGCCTCTGGAGCCCTGGGGAGGCCGTTTTTCGCTCTCCTGGAGGCTTGAAGAAATCCTCCGGAGTCTGGGGAGGGCAAAAATGCCCCCTCCCCCTTGGTGCACGAGGCCAAATAGGCCACACCCACCATGGCCACGCCCACCCAGCAACCGGGCAGAGAAACGGTTGCTAAAAATTTTGAATCCCACTCCTGATTGGATGGCAAGACTCATCAATTAGATTCATTAAGGCAAGCTTGATTTCTCTTTTTTCCGGCTCCTAGCTGGCCCTACTCTTGATCCATCTAGCGGCTCACTTGTTCAATCGCCACTGTCCTTCCAGGTTCACATTCCCAACCAATGCAAGGCAGGGCGCCTCCGGCTGGCCTCTGACAACCTAGAGGAGAAACCTGTTGGAGAAGCAAGGCCCAGGGACCCCAAAGAGTTGAAGAAAGACCTCAACGCCTGCTTTTTCGAAGGTCAACACCGGCCTCATGGCTCCCGCTGGGCTCCCGACTATGACAAGAAATGTTCTATATGCGTCTGTCAGGTAGGTGGGAAGACAATGGAAAAAGTACCGTATTTTTCGGAGTATGAGACGCTCCGGACTATAAGACGCACTTACCTTTTTTGGTGAGGAAAACAAGAAAAAGAAATCTGCCTCTCCCTCTCCCTCCCAGCAATTTTGCCTCATTGCAGCAAACAGCAAATAGTAAAGCCAATGCTTTACTTTCATTTTCATTTTCAGCATAGCTTGATTAGCGCAAGAAAAAAAAAATCTGCTCCCAGCAATTTGCCTCCTTGCAGCAAGCAGCAGAGGCCCGTGCAAAACAGCTGAGAGCAAAACAGCTGAGAGTTGGGAGGCCGACCCAATCAACTTGTGCTAATTAGGCTGTGCTGAAGCTGAAATGGGCTGTTTGTTCTTGCTGCTTGCTGTAAGGAGGTAAACTGCTGGGAGGCAGAGGCCAAAGGGTGGGGGCCAGTGGGTGGGCGGGGCTACATTCGGTGTATAAGACGCGCCTAAATTTTCACCTCCTTTTAGGGGGGAAAAAGGTGCGTCTTATACTCCGAAAAATACGGTAATTGTTGTTTTCTGGAAGAATTGAAGCATCCAATTAGAACAGGGGTGTCAAACACAAGGCCTGGATCCAGCCCGCAATGTGGTCAGATCCGGCCCGCGTGGCCACCAGTGGTTGGTTGCTACCGGTTCGCTCCGGATCGGGCGAACCGGTAGCAGTGACCGCAGGAGGCTCTGCCCACCTGCCGGACATCTCTGTGCATGCGCATGAGCGTGCGAGCGCCCGCAAGCAAACTGGTAGGGACCGAAGTTGAAACCTACTACTGGTGGCTGCCGTGGAAAATTTAAGGGGCCTGCCTGCATGGCTTCGACGTGGTCTACCCAATGCAAAGAGGAACATGCCAGCAGTTTGGGGAGTGGCGTTAAGCTGGCCACGCCCATCCAGTTGGCCTCGTTCAGTGAGTGGCATCAAGCTGGCCATGTCCATCCAATTGGCCACACCCACCCAGTTGGCCATGCCCGCCTGCCCGCCTGCCCCACCCCCACGGTCAACCACAGCTCTTGTCAGCCTCCGCTTTTTCATTACTTGCTTGCTCGGCTGCCATGAAACGGGGGGAGGGGGGAGCTATTGGAATTCTTCGGAGGGGGGAAGTGAGCTGGTGGAGAAGAGGAGAGGAACTTTTCTTCAGCGTTTTCTTTGAAGCTGATAACAACTCAAGGTCAACGGTCATGACATAGCAGGAGGATGACACTACCAGACGTTTGCACCCACCTGACCCCTGGGGAAATTGTGGATTGGATGATTTACTGTTAGGTTTCGATGTTATCTCAAAATAAATGAACTTCCAAACTGCCGATCTTTAAGGAAATTTTCTCTTTATTCGAGCACAGCAATCTGATCCTGACTCTTTTCGCGGTCAGTACTGACCTTTGCCCCCCAATCCCTCCCTTTCCGATCCCCAATTCTCTGCTTCTCATTGGCTATCTTCCACGTCACTTTCCTGATTCCTTCTTCGTCAGATCACAGGAATGTTTCCCCCCTTCTCCCATCTCCGAGGAGACAGAATCTTCAAAGGGATTTAGCAGGCAAAAGTTCAGGCTTCTCCTCCCTTTTCTATGTCAGTTCTGAGACGCTGACATTTACGCTGGACAGTTGGGGAGGATGCTTTCTATATGTAATTTTCACGCCTTTGCTTCAGACCTTGCTTTTCTTTGGCTGCATTCAGTTCTTGCTCAGTAAAAGTACCCTTTCTCTATGAAAATGGAGTCGGGGTTTTTCTTTCTTGAGTCTTGAAAGGAGGCAAGCCTGACAGCTCTGATGCAGCCCTCAATGGAATTGAGTTTGGCTCCTCTGAATTAGAAGGAAAGTTTTATGTTTGGGTTCCCATCTATGCTGATATAGGAGTCTGGTTTTTGTTATTGCTGTTTTGTGTATTTTTCCACAAGAAGCCAGGTTTTCTTTGTTGGGCGAGAACCAGGGGTGGGTTCTAATTTTTTTTACTACTGGTTCTGTGGGCGTGGCTTATTTTGTGGGTGTGGCTTGGAGGTCATGTGACTAGGTGGGCGTGGCTAGCTGGTCAGTGTCATTTCTGGAAGGTCCTCGCACTTACAACCAGTCCTCGCACTTACGACCCGACTCATTTGTTTGCTTTTAACACTGATCAGCTGTAGGACGGCCCTTTGAAGCCCCACGGCAAGAGTTTAAACAGTTTTTTCCCCTCTAGTCATCAGCTGGGACTCAGGAGGCAGCAATAGATTGGGGGTGGGACCAAATAAAAGGTAAGAATAACGTGGGGGGGTGGGGGGTGGGAGGGCGGTGGGGGGGGGGAGAACCGGTTCGGTGATGTCATATCGTCACTGCTACCGGCTCGGCCGAACCAGACCGAACCGGGAGGAACCCACCACTGGATGGAAGGCTGAGTCAATCTTGAGCCTGGCGAGATTCGAACTTACTTTAATTGTAGACAGCTGGTGTTAAATTACAGTGCTTCTGTCTGTTGAGCTATCCAGGCTCTATTTTGTTATTGTTGTTTTGTATTTTTCCACAATAAGCCAGGTTTTCTTTGTTGGGGCGAGAACCTATGCATTCTCCCAAATGGAACACCACAAGACGTCCAATATTCTGACCATAAATGGAGTCCTCCACTTACAACAGGTTTAATGACCGTTCGTAGTTATGACGACATTGAAAAAAGTGACCTGACTGGGGTTTTTTTTAGTAGGGTTTCCTGCTTGAGCAAAAGGTTAGACTAGAAGACCTCCAAAGTCCTTTCCAACTCTGTTCTTCTGTCATTTTTGCAAGCAAACTCAGACCAAGCGAGAATAAAATTCTGCACCTTACTTTGCCTGCTCTAATCATCTTCCTTCTCTTATCCTTTTTTCTCTCTCTCTCCTTCCGGTTCCTCAGAAGCGAACGGTGATCTGTGATCCGGTGTTGTGCCAGCCACTCAACTGCTCCCAGACAGTCCATCACAGTAATCAGTGCTGCCCTGTGTGTCAAGGTAACAGTAACTGTTAAGGAATATGCGCAGAGTAACCCTTGAGTAACAAGGTTGTGCACATGAGAAACAGCTGAGAGTGATTGTGAATAAGCACTGTCAATACAGACACACTGAGTTGTGATATTCTTTTATTTTTAGGAAAAAGTAAAGCAAACAATCCAGGTCATATACAGATAAAGATAGTTAAATTGTCAATCCAGGGATATTCCAAGAACAAAGTCTTCTTACCAGTTGTTGTAGTCATATGCAATAAAACAGTTCTTTTTGGAGTTGCAAACAGGAACAAGTAAAGCAGTAAAACAATCAGTAAAACAGTAGAAAAACAACAAGTAGCAATGATCAATCAGTGATCATGCAGAGAGAAGAGGCAGAGAGGAGCAGAGGTGGAGCTCTCGCCTCACAATCAGGAGGCTGTGAGTTCGATCCTAGGTTGAGGCAGATATTTCTCTCTCTGGGCACAATGAGACTCTACCTGCTGAACAAAACTCCGCATTGGCAACAGGAAGGGCATCCGGCCATTAAAACACTTGCTAGCTCCATTCAGTTGTCCAGACTCCGCCCCGCAAGGGATTATGGGGTATTTAAAAGATGATGATGATGATGATTTCTGTCTTCCCACATCTTAAGCACATGCAGTTCAGAGCTAGTTAGGTAAAAGATGGTTCTGGCTGTAGCTTGGAATGGTGAGAGGACATTGCCCCACTGGCAAGAGAGTTGGGTCAAACTGCCCAAGGAAAAGCTTGGGCGGAGGAAACAGCCAATCACAGCTGATCCTGTTTTTTCCCTTCGGCCCGTGATGCATCTGTACATCCTTCTCTTCTTGAACAGAGGGAAACGAAGAACGGAAAAGAGCAGAGAAAATCCGAGACGGCAGCGAAGGTAAGAGCAAGAGTGGGGTGGCTGAGCATTATGGATCTTCTGGTAGAACGAACAGCGAATGCTCTCTTTAACAGTTGCCCTGGCCCTCAAAGAGATTTTGTACACTTACCACAGAGCCCAATGGGTTCATGGGAAGAGGGTTCCCTTAATTATTTGCTCAGGGTCACGTTGTCATCAGAGCTATATTCAAATGAAAATATTATTCCAGTTTGTTATTAAAAAGAAGGTTAACGTTAGGGCTGTAGGTGATGGGTCTAGTGCAGGGGCCTCCAAAATTGGCAACTCTTATAAGACTTGTGGACTTCAATTCCCAGAATTCTTCAGCCAGCCATGCTGGCTGGGGAATTCTGGGAGTTGAAGTCCACAAGTCCTAAAGTCCATGGCTTAGGCCCAGGATATTTGTGAGACCGCCTGCTGCTACCGATAACTTCCCACCGGCCAATACGCTCTCACAGAGAGGACCTCCTCAGGGTGCCGTCGGTCAGGCAATGTCGGCTGGCGGCCCCCAGGGGGAGAGCCTTCTCTGTGTGGGCACCCGCCCTGTGGAACGAGCTGCCTCCTGGAATACGACTGATCCCGGACCTCCGGACCTTCCGTAAGGCCCTGAAGACTTATTTATTCCAGCAAGCCGGCCTAGCCTAAATGGCTCTTAATTGGGATTTTAAATTTTATAGACTTGGGGGTTTTAAATTGGGAAGCCAATTTAATTCTTAATAATTATCTAATTATTTAATTAGATAATTAATTTATCTAATTCTTTTTAATTATCTTAACTTTTGTATTGTATGTATTTTTAATTTTGGCTGTTCACCGCCCTGAGTCCCTTCTGGGAGAAGGGCGGTATACAAATTAAATTAAGAAAGAAAGAAAGGAAGGAAGGAAGGAAGGAAGGAAGGAAGAAAGAAAGAAAGAAAGAAAGAAAGAAAGAAAGAAAGAAAGAAAGAAAGAAAGAAAGAAAGAAAGAAAGAAAGAAAGAAAGAAAGAAAGAAAGAAAGAAAGAAAGAAAGAAAATTCCCAGGTTTTGGAAACCCTGTTCTAGTGATCCCAACATGCTAAGGCAGGGGTCAGCAACCTGTGGCTCTGGAGCCGCATGTGGCTCTTTCATCTCTCTGCTGTGGCTCCCTGTTGCCGGTCAGCTCCACAATTGATAGGGCTTTCAGTTAGGGCAGGTAGAGGAAAAAGGACGCCATGCTAGGAGGAGACTCTATGGTGGGGGAACCGGACTTCCGGTCGGCTCCAGAATTGAACGGGGGGCTTCCGGTTAGGACCTTTGTGGCTCTTTGAGTGTTTAAGGTTGCCGACCCCTGTG